>NC_056734.1:100994303-101051803 GCF_019279795.1 Protopterus annectens
GCTTACTGATATTGTAAACCTGGGATCACCATATTGGGCTCCCATAAATGAGAACTGTTGGGCAAGGTATTATGTAGCATTTCCACTGTCATCCTACACTCCACCTGTCACTGTTACTCTCTTGTATCTGGTAGCATTCTCCACCCTACAATCAACATATTTGAGTTAGAAAGTTAAATATATTGCAGTGATGTGATACAAGAGCAAAGATGATTGGTTGTGACATCCATCATTCAGGCTGACGCAGAGCTCGACATCTTTGCCTGCTGACCTGAATACAACCAAAAAGAGACGTTCCACTTGACAATGTATGGTACCATTCCGGCATCTGCCTCCCATAACTTGAACAACTGAGTGCTTTGTTCTTTCATTCAAAATGATTAAGGCTGTTTAACATTTCAGCTTAGATGAGTAAGGCTATGACCTGCTAGTGTTGCCAAACTGCAAAGTGATTAGATTGAGCAGTTATATTCCCTGAAAACTATGTATTTTTGGATTGCTATGTAAGATAATACAAAGTCTGATCTTAAAGACTGCAGCCTCTTATATGCAGTTTGGTTTGATTCTTTCAGCATCCCCTTGCAGATTACATGCCACTGAAGCAAGTCACTTCCCAAAGTTATTGGGACTGAATTACCTCCAAGAAGAGGTGCTGAGTGGGCTTGCCTGGTAATAAAGTGCATGATGGATTTCTAAATGCAAGCATTCAAGACTCGTCTCCTTTACTTTTCATGAACACTAGTGACACTTGTGGAGAGAAAGGCACACACACACACACACACACACACACACACACACACACACACACACACACACACACACACACACACACACACAAACATATATATATATATATATACATACACACAGACACAAGTATCTCACCATTGGTCATGCATGCATGCATAAAAATAATAAAACTTACCTTTCATACAATATTTCTTTCAATCAATAAACTAATCAAACAAGGAAAACAGCTTCTTTTTTATTGGTTAAACCAAAAAAAAGACAACTAACTTGAAGATATAATTGGTTTGCATAGTGGCACTGTTAAGCAAAGGGTGTTTAATACCCTAATTTGTAAGTTGGGACTAGAGGCAGAGGTAAGGGTAGGGTTAGAGTTAAAGCTAGTACACATGAGGAAGGTGGCATCTCAACCGCAACCCTAAAAAGTAAGGTGCTAAACAACCTTTGCCTAACAGTACTGCTAAACAAGACATACACACACACACACACACACACACACACACACACACACACACGCATACATTTAAACATACCCCTACCTGATCATACAAACATATGTACCCACTTCCCTAACCCTTACAATAACCCTAACACACATGCACTCTTATACCCACTCACAATAAACCCTAATGCCATTAAGAATGAAATGTTCAGAATTCCACTCCCACTTAGCTAACATTCGACAATGCCATATATCTGTATCTATCTTTCTATATGTCTGTCTATCTATCTGTATCTATATATATATATATATATATATATATATATATATATATATATATGTATACACATATGTTCCCTGTTTCATCAAAATCTGTCCATTTTAAAATATGAGGCTCCTGGAACAGATGAGAAAGGAATATTCTCCTTACCGTCACTGCTATGCAGTCTATGCAGTGCTGTAGTTAGCAGGTTTAGAGAAGCAGGACTGTGGAGGGGTCCAGACTGGCTTGCATCCTAGACAAAAAATATGTTTTTGTATCTTTTACTGTAGTTGACGGTTTGGCGTTTTTTTTTTTTCTCATCAGAATTTGCTCTTAGACAAGTTTTGGTGATGATTAGCTGTATACATTATATATACATATGTGTGTGTGCATGTGTGCGCACATGTATGTATATGTATATGTGTGCATGAAAGGTATCAGTCAGGAGAAGGGTACAAAAAAATTTCCACAGCGTTGGCTATACCATGGAACACAGTGAAGACAGTCATCAAAAAGTGGAGAAAATGTGGGACAACAGTGATGTTGCAAAGAACTGGACATCCCTCCAAAACTGATGAAAAGACAAGATGAAACCTGGTCAGGGAAGCTGCCAAGAGACCTACAGCAACACTGAAGGAGCTACAGCAATTTCTGGCAAGTACTGGTTGTGTACTACATGTGACAACAATCTCCCGTATTCTCCATATGTCTAGACTATGGAGTAGGGTTGCAAGACAGAAACCTTTTCTTACACAGAAAAACCTCCAGGCCCGGCTAAAATTTGCAAAACAATACATTAAGTCTCCCAAAATCATGTGGGAAGATGTCTTATGGTCTGATGAGACCAAGGTTCAACTTTCTGGCCACAATTCCAAAAGGTATGTTTGGCGCAAAAACAACACTTCACATCACCAAAAGAACACCTTCCCCATGGTGAAGCATTGTGGTGGCAGTATCATGCTTTGGTGTTGCTTTTCTTCAGCTGGAACTGGGGCTTTAGTCAAGGTGGAGGGCATTATGAACAGTTCTAAATACCAGTCACTTTTGGCCCAAACCTTCAGGTGTCTGCTAGAAAGCTGAAGATGAAGAGGAATTTCATCTTTCAACATGACAATGACCCCAAGCATACATCCAAATCAACAAAAGAATGGCTTCACCAGAAGAAAATTAAAGTTTTAGAATGGCCCAGCCAGAGCCCAGACCTAAATCCAATAGAAAATCTGTGGTGTGACCTGAAGAGGGCTCTGCACAAAAGATGCCCTCACAATCTGACAGATTTGAAGTGCTTTTGCAAGGTTGCAAAGAAGAGTGGGCAAATATTGCCAAGTCAAAATGTGCCATGCTGACAGACTCCTACCCAAGAAGTCTGAATGCTGTAATTAAATCAAAAGGTGCTTAAACAAAGTATTAGTTTAAGTGTGTGCACACACAACAAATATTAGTTTAAGGGTGTGCATACTTATGCAACCAGCGTATTGTACATTTTTTATTTTTTATATTTTTCTCCTAACAGATTTGTTTGTTTTTTTAATTGAATTGTACAGGTTATAGGTCACATTAAAAGTGGGAAATTTTCGAAATGATTTATTGTGGTCTCATTTTTTAATCTCAGAAAAATCTGGCTTTTTAACAGGGGTGTGTATGCTTTTTAACAGGGGTGTGTACACTTTTTACATCCACTGTATATACATATGTTACACACACACACACACACACACACACACACACACACACACACACACACACACATATATACATATATGGGTCTACTTCATATGATCGAAAGCTCATATGATCGACAACATTTTCAGACAGACTAAAACATCTAAAGCTCAAAACACCGAAAACTCATTTGGTCGAAACTCTTAACATCGACACATGAAATTCACATCATTATGCCCTTTCCCCACTGTAGCGCGACCCTGGAGTTAGAATAAATAGATAGGGGGGTGTGTGGGGTAAAGCCCACCACATACATAATAAATTTTAAACATACATGTGGATAGTTATAACAAAAATGACAATATTTATCTAAATATTGTGGGGGGCTCCACCCCCCCCTAACTATTTATTCTAACTCCAGGGATATGCTACAGTGGGGAAAGGGCATAATGCTGTGAATTTCATGTGTCGATGTTATGAGTTTCGACCAAATGAGTTTTTGGTGTTTTGAGCTTTAGGTGTTTTGGTGTCGGTGAAATGATTGTCGATCATATGAGCTTTTGATCATATGAAGTTGACCCACACATATATATATATATATATATATATATATATATATATATATATATATATATATACATATATATGGATCTACTTCATATAGTCAAGTTACCATTTCATTGACTTGCAGATCATGGGAAACTAACCACTCAGCCACTAACAATTAAAACAGAAATAGAAGCAAATTAAACACACCAAAATGGGGGGGCTTTGCCCCCACACCCCGCACCCACCTTAACTAAATATACCAACTCCAACATTGCACTACAGTAAAGAAAAGGGCAAAGTTCACCATGTTAGCCAAATGGTTAGTTTCCCAGAAGTAAAATACAATGTTCCGAGAATTCATTATTCTAAGTTTTAGACAATGTGATTTCGATGATCTGCAAGTTGATTAAATGGTAAGTCGACTATATGAAGTGAATCCATATCATCATCATCATCCCCCTTTTTCCCATTTTCCTACATGGGGTCGGGGAATCCTGTTAACTGTCGCTATCTCTCTTGATTCAATGCCACACTCCTGTCTTCTTCGACACTCATGCCTAACTGTCACAGATCCACTTTCACACAATCCATCCACCTCTTTGCTGGATGTCCTTATTTCCTCTTACCTTCTACCTGTCTGTCCCAAATCTTCTTCACCAGATTGTCTTCTGTTTTTCTGCACATGTCCAAACCACCGTAATTTGTTCTCTTAGATCTTTTCTGCACCTGGAGCTACTTTGGCTTCTGCCCTTTTTTCCTCATTTCTTTGTCTGTCCCACAGTGTGCATCCTACCACCCTTTTCAGGCACTTCATTTCTATCACCTCTAGCTTCTTCATCTGCTCTGCCTTTACTGCCCAGGTTTCTGTACCATACAGTAGTACTGGTCACACCACTGTCTTGTACACCTTACTTTTCAGTTCTTTGGCGTTCTTCTGTCATAGACTACACCTGAGACTCTATGCCAGTTGGCTGCAGCCTCTCTTATTCTAGCTTTGACCTCTTCATTCAGATTTCCCTTCTCCTCAACCACCCCTCCCAGATACTTGAAGCTGTTTACCTGTTCCACTATCTTCCCTTCTATCTTAATTTTCATCTTCTTCTGATTTCCCTATTTTGATGCTATTACCACTGTCTTATCTGTGCTTAGTTTTATCCCACGTGCCTTCAGTTTTGCATTCCATTGCTCTATACTTTGCTGGAGTTCTTGCTCAGAGTCCAACTGTAATGCCACATCATCTGCATACGACAACTTTGTTGATCTGTCCCCTCCAACCTGTTTGCAAATGTAGTCCATTACCAGTATGAACAGCAGTGGGCTCAGAGCTGATCCCTGGCGTACACCCTCCCCCACTGGGAACCCCTCTGTGAGGCTGAACAATGTTCATACTTGAGTCATTGGGTCCTTGTACATAGCCTGCACAAATTCTACCAATGTTTCTGGGACTTCGAACCACTGCAGTACTGCCCAGATCAGCTTTCTTGCGACCTTGTCGTATGCTTTCTCTAAGTCTAGGAATGCCCAGTTGGACTCTTTCCTCATGTCTAGCTTCTTCTCAACTATCTGTCTCACTGCAAACATCAAGTTAGTTATGCTCCATCCTGATCTGAATCCGAACTGCTCATCTCTCATCTTACATTCTACTACACTGCGTCTCTGTTTATCAGTCACCCTTTCCAGTACTTTCATGCAATGTGATAGGAGTTTGATTCCTCTGTACTGCCCACAGTTGTGGATGTTCCTTTTTCCTCATACACTGGCATTCTCCAGGCCATCTGGGATACACCTTTCTCTCTACACTGCTATGAGTACCCTCAGGAGCCATTTCTCCCTTATCTCACCCAGCATCTTGATCATATCTGCTGTGACCTCATCTGAGCCTGTTTTCCTTAGTGCTGTTTTTACTTCTTCTAGGGTTGGCTCCTCTTCTTCTCTCATCATAGACTGTTTCTGGGGCAGTACAGCTTCTGGGTTTTCTTCATTCAGAAGCTGCTGGAAATACTCCTTCCATCTGCCTTTGATGTCCTGTGGACTGGGGAACAGGTTGTTGAAGTGAATCCATATCTCTCTCTCTCTCTATATATATATATATATATACATATATATATATATATATATATATATATATATATATATATGCACTTGTATGTTTTTTTTGCTTTTTTTTTCAGTACAAGACAGTGATTGGTGATGCTTCTGTCAGTCACAATGTCTTTTCTCAACATGATACCTAATTATCATATCACAGACATATGATAAAAAAGTGTAAGAAAACGTTTGTAATAAATGTGTAAGGCAGATACTTTTTTTTATTTATTAGTATCTGCACATAAGTCATACTGGACAGGACCAAGCATACTGGCATGGATTAAGTCATCTGTCTACTGTTTTTTAGTTTCTTTTTTAAAAATGTTATTGTGCATTACTGTGCATATCAGCATATCCAGGTACAGGCTTTTTGTAGTTCTCTAGAGCAGTGCTAAGATTTAAAATGAAATGTGTTTTACCCTGTGCTGTACTTTACACATCAGCTATTTGCACCCAGGCTTTCACTTTTTTATTCATCGTTTCTTCACTGTCTGGACTTTATTACCCTTTCTGACTTTCAGATACAAGACAGTGTGCATACATTTTTAAAAGGTTTTCTTGCATTTTCTTATTTAATTTCTTGTCACTATTCCCAGACATTTTTTATTTTCCTGAAGGATTTTGATTGATGGCATTAATACTTGCTGCCAAAAGAGACTGTCAGGGTTTGAAACAAGCTAGTTTTCTTGTATTCTCTTATTTAATTTCATGTTGTTATTCACAGACTGCTTTTCTGCTTCCTTTAAGGGTGTGGATCAATAGTATTAACAGTTGCTGGCACAAGAGATTATTAGGGTTACATAGATATCAGAACTGTCTTCTAGAAGAAATCAGAAATCAAGTAAGATGGATGATCCCTTTGCCTTGATATTTGAAAAAGGGAATGTTTCACTTTCCAGCAGGAGAGAACACGGATGTTCTTAAATGTCTGTAACCTTTAGTTATATTATTGTTATCTGGGATGATTTTTATTATTCATTACTTGTCTGTCCCCTTAAAAAAAGATTAGCTGAGATTTTTTTTCCCTTTTCTTGCTGATCTTTTAACTTGCTTAATCCTCTGTGATGTTCATGGATTCATAGGATGATACTAGGCTATTGGCCTGGAGGCCCTTATAAGCCTAGCCAAGAATTTCACCCATGTTCCCACAAAGTCAGCGACTGTTTTCCCTATCCAGCAGGGACACAGGTGAGATCCCAGGGGTATATTTTCTGTTTCCCTTCCAATTGTCCAGGTTTCTCTAGAGAGCTAGTGAAGTACTCTGCTTGACATGGAGAGGGAGGATATTACACAGATATGAGGAGTTGTTGGGACACAAATCTATCCCACCAACAAGTTCTGTTAATGTTACAGACCAGGTTAAGGCCATGTGTGCAGATTCACAAGTGGAGTTTAACTTACGGATATGCAGCAACTCCAGCAAGGCTGAGTATGAGATGGCCTTGTATGCCAGACACAGGTCAACTCAGAGGAGTCTGTATGAGACTGAGCAGAAGGACAGGGCTTTTAGCCTATCTGTATAGAATAGGTGTTTGAGACCCAGGATTTTTATGGTCAGGAACCTCTGTTGTCTCTCTAACTGCTGCATGTGTTTGACAAGGTACATGTCAAAGGAGGCATTGTACTTGATAATGTATTTGATAAGGGAGGAGTATAGAGATGTTATGACCGCCTTGTTTCTGGATGAAATACCCTTATTTATGAGGTGGGCCATGTAGAAAGCCTTCCGTACAACGGAGACAATGTGGTGGTCAAAAGTCAGGTTGCTATCAACCTGGGTGCCCAAATCCCTCACAACTGATTGCATGCTTAGTACTTTATTATTAATGTGATAATTAGTGGGGATGCCATTTTCCCCAAAGGGGATAATGATGCATTTCTTGGCATTCAGTTTGAGGCCATACTTCTGACAGCAGTCATTAGTTTGGCTAAGGCCCTCTTGGAGGATGTTCACACCGCTAGGGGAATTTAAGATAGTGCCCATCTTGCAGTCATCTGCAAAGTTGGTCAGCCACAGACCACTGGTTTTGGCTTGCATCTCAGAAAAGTATATCCCAAACAGTAGAGGCCCCAAGACTGATCCTTGGGGTATACCACTCGTTATGGGTCTACAACTACAGGTGGCTTCCCCTATTTTGACTGAGTGGGTTCTATCAGTGAGTCAGTTAGCTACCTATCTGGTAACATATGGGTTGATGCCTAGCTGGGAGAGTTTATCTATTATGCCTGAGTGGGGAATAACGTTGAACATTAGTGAGTGGTACATTCATTTGATGCTTAAATAAAGTTGTTCCCCACATTGGTATTCTTTGTGGTTCCTCCTGCTGTCAATTGCCATTTTTGAGTTTATTGAGTCTTTTACAATAGTGCATGTGCATTTCTGTTCACTTCAGTAGGGCACACTGTGGATGCATTTCAAACACAAGCACTTTACAAATACCTTTTCAGCACAAACATCTGTACAATTAAGTTTGATATACACATGATATAGAGTTCTAATACATTTGTAACACAAGCATCTTGTATAAATCAGTTTGATATTCACACATGACAAATAATTACTTACAAAATTCTAGGTCGCTTTGCTGGCAGTACCTACTATCATCCATTAGGTATGACTTCCCACTGCAATACATTTGCCTTTTAGAACCCTGCTATTTGGAACTGTCCCTGATCTACAGCTGTCAGTCTGACAAATATAATTACCAGTTAATAGACATTAGGCATTTTCTATTCCAACTCCTACCTAATGGAATTCTCTACCTTGGTGGTAGATAGAGTCCACTATGGAGTTGACCTTTTAGAAACATCAAAAAATGCCTTTGCTCAGGCAGGCATTTAGTGATGGCCAGTATGTGATATAGCTTTTCTTTTTATTGTATTGTATTGTATTTACTGTCTGTTATGTGTTGGGATTTATGAAATATGCATTAGAACTAAAATTTAATTGACTGAGTGAATGAGATAAATCCCCCTTTCTTTGAGAAGGTGAGACTGTGGATAATAAGTAGAAGGTTATAAGGCAAAGCCCACGAGAGTTGCAGGGAGCTTGCCCCCACCACCCAAACATTCTGTAACAAGTTGTCTTTATAGACAGTTTATTTACTTTTGGAATTGCATGTTTCCTGACATCCAGTTAGAAAGTCTACACTTTCATAGTCAATACTAGAACTGAGACTGCAAAGACAGAAGCATCTGATGTAAGAACAGAGACATATTGCCACCATTGTTGGCAGCATTGCCTTCCAGTAATTGTAAAGAATGTGTGGTCTTAATTGTGATAAGTATCTAAGGCCATACAATAGCCAGTCAATGAATATGTTTGAGGACTAATGTAGTAAGGAAAGGCATGATTTTACTCAGGATGTACAGGCCTTGTCTTAGGTTTGTAGTGGTCTTCCCATTTGTTGGGGAGACAGGGGAAAGAAACAGAAATCTGTGCATCATATTGGGGGCCATTTATAAGCAGGTGATGTTGGAAGTCAAACCAGAAGAGCCAGGGTTTAACAATGGAACACCATCCATTAATTTAACTATTTAAGATATTTCTGACAATTTCTAATCTTGCTTCAGAAGTTAAATATATAGTTGGCCTATAGCTAGATTATAGCTGCTGTACAATTTTAATACAGATCTGTTCATTATGATAGATGAAAGGCTACCGATATCTAATGTTATAAACTGAGGAAACTGGGAAGTTTATGGCACCAGAAATCGTTAGGAGGAAGGGAACTGAACAGTTTTTGGGTATTTTCAAAAAGCAGAGCTTGTATTTTTGTACTGATGTGTTAAAAAGAAAATGCACTGGAATGAGAAGGCAAACTTTATTGTTAAAAGGGCAAGACTGTTTACACAAAGTATTAGGCTAAATTAGGGACGCAGCGAGCCCAGCAGGTTTAGAGAACAAGGTCAAGGCCTATTGGTCATCGAGGAGCATGACACCCTGGATCCCATGTTGGAATTTGTAGGTGCCCAGGTAGTCATGCAGCTCCTTCTTGAAGGTATGAATTACTGGGTTGGGTTTAACTGAAGGGGAATTCATGCCACCCGCATGGAAGTATTTGAGAAATTAAGTTGCTTGTTTCATAATGTGATTGATATTAATTTTTACTGAAGCTGAGGTCATGGGCGGGTATTTTGAGTAAAGGCTTCAAATAGTAAGGACTCCTCTAATTTTCTGTATAGCAGACACAGGTCTCCTGTAAGAAGGTGATAGGATAAAGAGAAGACAGAGAGAGAGAGATGTATAAGCTTTTGATATAAGGCAAGCCTTGAAAGTCTTTAATTCTTCTTGTTAGGTATCTTATCCTTTCCACTGTGTCAAACGGCAGGTGAGTAGTTACAGAATAGGGTACAGTATTCTATAATTTGCCTGATAAGAGCTCTATAAAGGGAAACTATTTCTCTGTCATGGCTCTTAATCCCACATAAGATTAGGTGGGCAATTGCATTTACAGATGGCAGCAGATATATGGGTATCAAAGGAAATGTCATCAACTAAAAGGGCTCCAGGGTCTTGTACTATTTTCATAACATTATCTATTGTCCCTCAGTAGTATACTAAGTTCATAAGGGGTTGCCAAATGGCATAATGCAACATTTTTGGCAATGAAAGCAATGTAATGTCTTGTGCACCATTCACTTTATGTTAAATGCTGTTTGAAGGGAGGTGGTTTTGGAAGGTTTAGAACAGTGCTCATGGACTTGCAATCATGTACATATTTGGTGGGCCAGACAGTGGAGTCAAGTTTTTACACAAAGAAAGAGATGCTACAAGTGTGGCCCAAGTTACAGCTTTGACAGACTCCAGTAGTGACAGAATGGTGTGGACAGACTTTCTCCTGTTCTTACATATTATGTACAACTAGGTATCCAGTTGTGTAAACATATTATAGCTTCATTCACCTTCAGATTTCTCAGATTATGGAATTCCTGCAATTATGTATAATACCATCATGAGGTATGGTGTCAAAATGCTTTTCTAGATCAAAGTAGGCTGCATAGGTAGATAAACCTTCTTACAAGGCAGTGGTCACATTTTGAAAAATATAAGATTAAGCATAGAAGATATACCTCTAACAAAACTGTATGTAGCTGGTTAGGTCCTCGAGAAGGAGATTTCTCGACTATCTAAATAATTATGATCCATGATGCTTCTCTTGATCACCCTGCACAATATGCTTGTGAGGCTGACTAGTCTGTAACTATTGAAGTCTGTGGAACAGCCTCCCTTGTGGATTGGGACACAATAACCAGTTTCCGTATATCATGCTCATTGCAGGTTTTATTGTTCTGTTAAGGAAGGCATACTGGATTACTATGATTACACAAATAAGGCTTCCTGGTGTCTCAACTGGATCCATGGAACTGGTGTTTCTGACCTTATTGAAAGCACAGGTGAAAATTTTGGATGTAATTTCAGACAGGATCATGTTGAAGAGAGGAAGCAAAGACAGGGTTCTATTTGTGTCCTGAAGCATGCTCCAAGTATATATGCTAGTGTGTTAGCTGTATCTGTTGACTTATAATGGTGATAAGATTTTGTTCCAGGACCCTACATACTTGCTTCTTCCCCTTGAATTTTGGATGTGGTTGTAAAATACTTTATTATCGCCACCTGTCTTGATAGCAAGTTTTCGCCTGTATGAAGCTTTGCTTATTTTCCTTGTTTTCATGAATTCTATTTGGACTGAGATGACCTTAGCTTTGTTGTGTTGGGTTGCAACAAATGTTTGAAAACTTTGCATGTTCTTTTCTTTTGGTTTATTATATTGTTAATTCTGTGACTCCTCCATTTAAATTTTATTACAGAATTATTTTTCTTCACAAAGATGAAGTTTTCAATGCAGTTCTTTAAAGTGTTGCAGAGGGCTAGGAATGATTCATCAACAGGATCCTCGTAATATACAGCCCCAGTTGACTGTTGCAGTGTAATTGTTCACGACACCATTACTGGTGTTTGAAAAGAATCCTCATAGATGTCCATTTTTATCAGGTGTGATTTAGAGTATAAGAGGAAGATCATGGGGCGGGGTCAAAGGTTAAAAGGGATGAGGAACATTTACATTAGCACAGCTGGCAAAGATGTTAGTCAGGCAATATCTAATATGCTTTTCACCTTGTTGACATGTTTACAATTTGTTTGCGATTGTTAAAAGTTCCAATTATTGTCTGAGACATAGGTCTTCCACATAATGGAGGGAAAATGTAGATCATCAAGTAGAAAACTATTTGCCATTCTGAGGAGGACTGTAAGATTGTTAAGGAAGTGATCATGTTCTTGAAGTGGTATGGAATAGATATGGTAACCTGTTACAAACTTCAGTTTGTAGTGTTTATTTTAACATGAAGGTGGAGTACTTCATTACCACAGTTTATCCTAAAAATACCAGACTATTAGATGATGGCTGTACTGAAAGTATAACATGGGTTAAACTTAGCAACAGTGTTAGATATATCATTCTGAAATCTTTAAATAGAAAAAATAAGGGATTATGGACAACCTTATCAAAGCCACATTTAACACCATAAGAAGAACCCTTTTAATAGATATTTACCCTTATTGCAGTACATTGCATTAGTTATAATAAGCACAGTTGTAGTAATGCTTTGACCCCATGGAATTAATTTTATTTACCATTTGTTTACTGGGAAAGTCCGACTTGCAACAAAGCCAAGTTTCAGCAAAGGCCTGGGGAGAAATGCTCCAGATGCATGTCTTTGAAATGTGGGAGGAAACCCACACGAATGCAGGGAGGACATACAGACTCCACACAGAAGGCACTCCAGCTGAGAATCGAACCAGAGAACCTCTTACTGTAAGGTAACAATGCTACCACTGCACCACTGCGACATATTCATTCATTAATTTATTTATATATGTATGCATGTATGTATTTAACGTTTGTTAACCAGGTAAATGAACTGGTCAAGAAAACCCTTGCTAACCATGACATTGACCAGTTAGGCAGACATAAGCAGATGAAAAGGGCACTTACAATGAATGTCAAAGCAGATGCTGTAGAAGATGAAGAATATATTCATTACTGTACTAATTAATATAGAATATACTAAATATATGAATAGTAACTTTGCAGCATTATCAGTTGTAAATTTCAAAAAATGACATCAGAGAAGCCTACATAATCATCATAAGTTATGTATAGTGAAAAGAATTCATATTTGTAATTAGGAGTACAGCATTCAATGCAGATTATATCCATGTGCACAGATAACAGGCCCTTCTCGTGCTCCTAAGTAAGCACCCCCTCAACTCATAAGATCCTATACCCTCTCTGTGAATGTTCTAAATTTTTTTTTTTCGGTTTTTCACAGAATACTCAAAAGATACATTACTACCTAATGTGTATTTTCTTTGCCAGAATTGTTTTAAATGTGTATATATTGATTACCTTTCCACTAGGTAACCTCCCTTTTTTTTTGCAATGAATGTTACACATGAAAGCCTATAGCTTACTATAATGTTTTTATACTGAATACTTCTCTAAATATGTAACCTCTCTTATTATTCTTCATTTCTTTTGCAATGAATGTTACACATGAAAGCCTATGGCTTACCATAACGTTACTTTAATGTTTCTGACTCTGAATTTTGTATATTGTGTAACCTCTCTTTCAATATTAATGTAACTTCTTGTGGAGCTTTTCTCCCCGGGCCTCCACTGAAAATGGGTCGCTATGACCTAGTGGACTCTCCCAGTAAACAAATGCAAATAAAATAAAAAATAAATAAAACATTTATGATTAAAGCAGTCTGCGTTCTGTGCAATTGTGAGACAGTACAGCTGTTTGTACAGATAATATTCATGTGTAGAGCAGGTTACAACATGTACAGTTTTGAGTGGGTATACATCATGTACCATGCTGAGTAGATATATGCCAAGAAATAGCACTAAGGGTGTACAACATAAAGTTGTTGTCTTAATGATACAATACCAAAATTACATTGAAATCATGAGTACAGGATATGTCCTACTGGTATTTTACTGTTTCAGCTAGACTGTAGAAAATAAAATGCTTCTTGTATGAGACTGAAACTGGGTAAGTGTATAGTGTTCAATAAGCAACTGTAATTAGAAAAAAAAATGATGGCAATAAACATATAGAGGATTATGTTCAGGTCTCCAATCATAATTTATGTATTATGCATTTGATACATGGATGGTATTACAACTGGAAATCTGATCATAATTCTTTGTAGTGCATGGAGATTTATCTGTTCCAAGTACTACTAGTTAGTGAAAAAAACGATGTGTTGTGACGGCCTTGTAAGCCAGTAAAAAAATTAGCATAGTAGTTGATGTCCTTATGTATTCTCTGTGTAAAGGAAACAGTTTAATTCAAAATGATGTGTGTTGTTTCGAAGACAGAAGGTAGAAATGGGAGTGGAACAGAAGCTGCTTCATGTCCTGCTGCTGCTGTTTACTGGTCAGTGATTTTTTGCTTTCATGCCAGACTTGATGTTAACATAAGGCGGGGGGGGGGGGTCCTTAACCTCTAAGCACTGTTAAGGTTCATAGGATCACAGGATCGTAGGAAGTTAATAGGCTATCAACCTGGAGGTCATTTCAAGGCCAGCCGTTTCATCCCAAAGAAATACTATAGATACTTTAGTCAATACCCAGGAGTGCATTTATTAATGACTGCCCATGTCCAGTAGGGTTGTGGGTGCTATCCTCGGAAAGAATTTATTGTGCCCCATCAATTCGTCCAAGTTCCTTTTGAACAGTGTCATAGAGATGCTGTACTTCACATGAACTGGCAGCCTATTTCAAAGATGTGGCAGTCGCTGGGAGACAAATCTGTCCCTCCAGCACGTCCTATTCAAGTTGCAGGCCATATTTAGGAGCCTGGAATGGGTGGCTGTAGTCCCTTTTGATTTACAGATGAGCAGCAAATTCATTAGGTTTGGTTTGGAGATTACTCTGTAAGCCAGGCATAAGTCTCCATAAAACGATACTGAGTAGAGTGACAGGGACTTTAGTCAGTCTGTCTAAGGCATGTGGTGCAGTCCCTTGATCTTCCTAGTTAGAAACCTCTGAGATCTTTCCAATTGCTGCAGGTGTTTTGTATGGTATATGCCGAAAGGGGTGTTATACTCAATTATGGGCCTGATTAGTGATGAGTATAGAGAGGTTATAACTTCCTTTGCTCTAGAGGTGATACCTTTGCTAATCAAGTGTGCTACGTAGAAAGCCTTCCTGACTACAACAGACAGATGGTCATCATAGTTAAGGTCGCAGTCTAATTGTGATCCCAGATCTCTTACCACTTCATAGGTACATAGGATATTGTTGTTAGTTTGATAGTGTGAAGGGGCATTGTTTTTACCAAACAAAATGATAATGCATTTCTTTGCATTCAGACACGAGTTGTTGGTCTGTGTAAGACTGCTTCTGAAGTATACATCATTTGGGAATTCAATAATTGTACCCAGATTGCAGTCATCTGCAAAAGTGGTCAGCCACAGCCCCTTAGTTTTGGCCTGAACTTCTGAGAAGTATATACCAAACAGTAGGGGGCCCAGCACTGACACTTGTGCCACCCTGCTTTTGACAGGTCTGTTGGTTGATGTGGAGTCACTCACTTTGATAGTTTGTGACCAGTCTGTGAGGCAACCCATCTTACAACATAGGGGTTTACATTCAGTTTGCTAAGTTTATCGGTAATGCTTGAGTATGGGATTGTCTCAAAGGCCTTTGCTAAGTCAAGGTATGCTGTGTGCACAGATTTGCCCTCGTCAATGTCCCTGGTCACATTTTCAAAGAAATCCACCAGGCTGAACAGTCAGAATCTGCCCCTGACGAAGATTAATTGGGTCGGATCTAGGGTTTGGAGGTTGCCTATGTCTTTATTTATGAGGTCTACGATGATACATTCCATGGCTTTACAGATGAGGCTGGTCAGAATTATGAGTCTATAATTCTCTGGGTCAGTTGCTAAGCCACCTTTGTGGAGGGAAATAACTGTTGCTGTTCTCCATTCCACAGGAACAAAACCTGTGGTTAGGCTGCGATTGAATAAGGTGCTTAATAGTGATGGTAGTTCATGATTTAGTTTGTTTAGAAGACAGCCTGGGATGCCATCTGGTCCCATAGAGGCTGTGTTTTTTTGCCCTAGACAAGGCTTTAATGACCTGCTCTTTGGATATGTGGGTGGGGTGGGGGGGCAAGGTTTGTGATAAGTTTGGAGGGGATAAGGGAGTGAACTTTTTGCCATATCTGTCCACTATCAGGTTTCCTATCTCTGAGGGATCAGTGAGTGTGATACAGTTAGTTACTAGCTCAGCACATGCTTGGGTCTTACGTTTTAAGCTATGTATGTAGCTGTAAAAGGCCTTATGATTATTCTTGGCTGTGATTGCTAAGTTTTTTTCTCAAAGTTACCCTTAGGGAAATTGACATGTTGTCTTGTTTGCCTGTTGAGTGTAAGGAGGGTGCTTTTCCACTGTTGGGGCCTAGATAGCAACTTTTTGCATTTGTTGCAAAGTTTTGTTGATGTTGGATACCCATTAGGTTGGCTTTTTATTTTTTACTTGGGTCTCTGGCTTTGATTCCCTCTGGAACAGATGAGTCTATACACTTATACAAGTGATTGTACAGGGCTGCAGTGTAAGCTTTGGTGTAGTTACCACTTCCAGCTGGGGATGAGGCTTAGAATGCATTTATACTTTCCCCTAGGAGGGTATAGTTTACTTTGGTGAATTTTTTTAGTCTGACTTTGCCCTTTGTGAGTTCTGGTTTTAGTGCCAGTTTGAAGGTGACTGATTTATGGTCAGATTTAACTAATAAGGGTCCAGTAGTTGCAGTAGTGCATTTGTCATGTTAGTGAGGACCAGATCTAGTATGTTTGTTCCTCTTGTTGGGGTTTGGACAATTTGTTCCAGGGCATTTGAGTTAACAAAGTCAAAGAACTTTTGGGCTAGTGCGTTAGGGCTGGAGTAGGTTTCCCAGGTGATGGTGGGATAACTGAAATCCCCCATGACCAGAGTGTTTGGCAATATTTGGATTGATGGATTGTTTCCAGTATGGTCAAGTAGGCCTCATGTGTATCATGATCCATGGAGGGAGATCAATAGCTAGCTTTGACTTGAATGGGGTCTTACCCACAGTAATCTGAACTTGGAGTAACTCCATAGAGTTGTCCAGTCTAATTAGTCAGGATGTGAATTTATCTCTACTACAGACAGAAACACCACTTTCTTTGGTTCTCACATGTTCATTTTGTGGTCTGAAGGTATGAAAAGCACTATAGCCTTGCAAGGTCAGGGTTCTCTGAGGCCTTGAAGCTGGTTTCAGTGACTGCACAGGCATCTACATCCTCCAGTGATAGAAGTGCTTCCATGGTGTGCAGTTTTTGGTTTAAGCTCCTGGAGTTTAGCAGCATAACCCTTATTTTGTTATGGTTGGCAATTTTCACATCTGCAATTTTGTTTTTGAGACCTTGCCTAAAAAAGGCACTATAGGGGAGAGAACAGCCTTTGCCAGCAGCTGAAAGCCTAGTGGTGCCATGTCATTCCAGGCTGACAGAAACTGGATCCCATTTGAATGATGCCAAAAACTAAGCCAATTATTGTAATTGATATTTTTTTTGGTTTATACTGTGGCATCATTCTAGGTGAAGGTAATATGGTGCTCAGAGGGTAGGGACATACCTGCCTGGGACACATACTCAGAGAGCTCAATCATGTCTCTCTTCATATCGTCCAGTGAGGAATGTCTCAGGTCAGTCACTCCAACATGAGCTATGACAAAGTCATAGCAGTACTTGTTGCTGAGAGACTTGAGTGCATGCACGATCTGACAAATCCTGGAACCGGACAGGCAGCTGACCGTGACTTTCTCCTTATCTAACTTGGTGAGTGGGACATCCCATGTGGCTCACTATGGAGTCTCCAATGACAAGATAATTTGTTTTTTGAGTGTTATGCCTTAAGGACTTGGTAGGTGAGACACTGGTATTGCTATGTGTCTTGGGTGCTTTGGGAACTGTGTTAGTTGTAGCATTCTTTTGTTTTGGAGGTCTCTGGTGTTTCACTTAGTTTTTTGGGAGAACCTCCATGTATGTTGATTTATGTGTTAGATGCATACTATGTGTATGAGTAGTGGTACTTTGTGTATGAGCAGTGGTGGGTGAATTGACAGCCTCTTCATTGTTATTGTTTTGAGTGCGAGAGAGCAGGGATTCAAGATTTTTGGTGTAGCTACATCTCTCGCACTCTGTACTAGAGTGAGTTATCAGCAGAGGGTTGTCAGTATACATGAGACAGATGCTACACTAGCTCAGGAGACCCAAGTCACCAAGTTTGGCAGGAGAAACACGGTTAGTCCAAATGTCCATAATGCTAGGTTTGAAGAACTGTTATTACAAAAGGGGCGGTTTCTGGACTGATCTAGGAGGTGCTCTGTAGATGGGTACTTCTGACAGGGTTTTTGGCTGGTGGTTTAATAGGTTGCAGCTCTCTAGCAACACTTCTTAGATTGGAGATGTACTAAAGATGAGGACTACACTAATGTACTACAGCAGTATCTAAGGAAAAAAATTGCTGAAATTATCTGTCCAGCTATGGCGCACAATTGCGCTTCAGTGCACGGTGCTGCATGACTCACAAACAAACAGAAACCATCTCAAATGCAGGGCTTAAATACCAGAAGCTAAAAGCTTAAAAAAACTTTTAAAAACTCAAAAGAAGCAATAAGGGTGTTTACTTCAAGCCCTAGATCAATGATCCTTCACCAGACAGGTTCCAGTTGGGTCAATATCAGATGATCGAAACCTTACAAGTCCGAAGCTCACAACTTCGAACTGCAAACCTCGAAAGCTGACAGCAAACATACAAAAAAAATACTAACTATGCCCACCAAAAAAAAAAATGCTCTATGCAAGGGGGCAAGCCCCCCTGCACCCTCACACCCCCCACTACTTAAATATACCAACTCCAAGATCGCACTATAATGCAGTAAAGGGAAATCTTCCCTTTCCACACTCTATGGTGATCTCCGTTCTGCGGTTCGATGTTGTCAGCTTTCGAGGTTTAAAGTTCGAAGTTGTGAGCTTCGGACTTATCAGCCTTCAATGTTCTGATATAAACCCATTCCAGTCAGTGCACTTCTCTCACAAGTGTGCAGAAGGTCCCCTTCCAATCAAAGATGGCTTGGAGAATGTGCTCAGAATACAACAGCCACTACAAAAAGACATAGATGCAGCAAACCTATATCGGGACTATGCTACAGCAACTAGCTACACTAATTTTGGTGGAAACACTAAAAAATGTTTCAAACAGCAGAAAAACAGCAGTGACACACTAAAAATATTTTAAACAGCAGAAAAAACAGCAAGGAAACACTAAAGAGTGTTTTAATCAGCAAACAAATCATTTTTTTAAACACTGCTTGGTGGAAAAACAGAACAAACAGAACAGATGCTTTGCAAACAGTGAAAAATGCCAACAATTGCTTTACAAACAGAGAAAATAGCAAAAAGAAGCTCTGCAACAGTGAAAACAGCAATTAAATATGATTTAACAGACATAGTAAGACAGACAAATGCAGTACAAACAGTGCAATTTAGTTTACAGTATTAAAATACAGTATTAAATAAATAGAGCACAATAAAAAGTGCAGTAAATAGTATAATCAAAGCAAAAAACAGGCAACTTATAGTTTTGGGAAGCTCAGAGACCTCTAGTTGTCTGGTATCTCAGGTCAGAGTTGGGTCTTGCACTAGAGTAGCACTGAACCAGGATGTAATTTACTTAGCTATTTTTTAGAGTAATTATGGTGCTCCATGCATTACATTTACATTGTATCCAGTATTTCTGTGTTAACAACATAGTGTTGCTTCATTGTAGCAATTCCTACTTGGTTAAGAACATAACCATTTAAGTTAAAGTAGCTAAGGCTGCAGTATGATGTGATACTTAATTAGGCCATGTATGTCTCTAAAACAGCTACACTTATTTTAAGAATTTCTTAGTGATAGGTACAGTCAATAAAAAATATACTTTAAGTTTGTAAATTCACAAAAAGAAATTACTCAAACGACTTGTCCCCTTTTGGTGGATAACAGTTTGGTATTTTATGCAAAACATACCTCTTAAGGATTCAATAATTATTTTTAATTTACTGGTAGTTCATTCGGTAGGTTAGATATTAAGAAGCTGATCACCCTTATCAAAAAGGATACTCTCTACTCTTATATTTAGTTTCATGAAATTAGATCAATACTCATGATTATTAAAAGACCTATTAGCAAGTGGCCTGAAACTAGTCTCTCAATCATCCATTTAATTAAGGATGAAAAGGTACTACCTTTGTACTGCAGATTTAATATTTTGATAACGATAGGTTGCAGACCTATTGACAGGCACCGACTGTGGTTCCCATTTATAAGAGAGGTGATTTTTTTTAATTTTGTTGGGGGGTTATTTTTGGTTTCCTTGCAGCTGACCATTGGGTGCTCCTGGTGACTCTCCTTGATTGCCTGGTCTATTAAACCCTCTTACTTACTCTGACAATGTTCCAGACCAGCAAGAAGGTTGAGATGTCCCATGGCAGCATCATACTGCTGCCAATGAAGTGTTTTGTTTCTATTACTCTCCATTCTTACATCCACCAACACCCTGAGGGAGAGGTGTGCAATGGGCATCAGTGCTGGACCACCTCTCATGTCTGCAACGGCTTGATGCCAACAGGATGTTTGCACACCCTGAGAAAGAACTTCCTGGCTCTGTTCCCAGTCTCTGCCAGGGAAATCAGACAACAGGCTGTACCCCATGCATGTACACCTCCCTCTTCCTTTCCAGAATGGACATGTCAGTCATCCATGTCTGCACCATCATGTGACTTAGATGTGATTCAAACTAACATCTCATGGTTTATAGTCCTGGCTTTACCCTGTACACCACTAATGCAAGCAAGAGTGGTGATAGTTGTTTGGTACAGAACTGCAACCCTATTAATCGTACATCCATCCTCATCAAAAGTTTTTAAATATATATATTAGTCAAAGTGATACAACAGAATGGATATAACAAGGAAACTAATGTTACACAGAATGGGTTTGTTAGAGGGTACTCCACAGTGATTAACCTTACAGAATTTTATGATTTACTAAGACTAGCTAATGAACATGGTCTTTCATAACTGTATACGTGGATGGATTTAGCCAAAGCATTTCACACTTTACCACACAATGAAATAACATCTATCATTAAAAATACATTGTTAACCCAGCCACTGGGGATGCACAAGCCAGTGCATTTCTTTGTGCCAGTCCCAAGCCCGGGTAAATGGGGAGGGTTGTGTCAGGAAGGGCATCCGGCGTAAAAATTCTGCCACATAACTTATGGTGCGAAAATTTCATATTTCCATACCGGATCGGCCGAGGCCCGGGTTAACAATGACCGTCACCAGTGCTGTTAGCCAACAGGGTGCTGGTGGAAATTGGGCTACTGTTGGCCGAAGGAGAAGAGGAGGGCAAAGGCATGCCCAAAGGCAGGAAGAGAGGAGGAAGGTTAGGAGTGTAGAAGTGAGAGTAGGAACTTTGAATGTTGGCAGTATGACTGGTATAGGAAGAGAGCTAGCTGATATGATGGAGAGAAGGAAGGTTGATATATTGTGCGTGCAAGAGACCAGATGGAAGGGAAGTAAGGCCAGGTGTTTAGGAAATGGGTTCAAATTGTTCTATCATGGTTTGGATGGCAGGAGAAATGGGGTAGGGGTTATACTAAAGGAACAATATGCCAAGAGTGTTTTAGACGTGAAGAGAGTGTCTGACAGAGTGATGTTTATGAAGCTCGAAATTGATGGTGTAATGATGAATGTTGTTAGTGCATATGCTCCACAAATTGGGTGTGCATTGGATGAGAAAGAAAAATTTTGGAGTGAGTTGGATGAAGTTGTGGTGAGTGTACCCAAGGGTGAGAGACTAGTGATTGGAGCGGACTTTAATGGGCATGTTGGTGAAGTGAACAGAGGGGATGAGGAAGTGATGGGTAGGTATGGTGTTAAGGAGAGGAATGCAGAAGGTCAGATAATTGTCGATTTTGCGAAAAGGATGGACATGGCTGTGGTGAATACGTATTTTAAGAAGAGGGAGGAGCATAGGGTGATGTACGAGAGTGGAGGAAGATGCACACAGGTGGATTATATCCTATGTAGGAGGGCCAGTCTGAAGGAGATTGGAGACTGTAAAGTGGTGGCGGGGGAAAGTGTAGTTAAGCAGCATAGAATGGTGGTCTGTAGGATGATGTTGGTGATCAAGAAGAGGAGGAGGAGTGTGAAAGCAGTGCCAAGGATTAAATGGTGGAAGTTAAAAAAAGGGTGATTGTGAAGTGGAGTTTAGGGAAGAGTTAAGACAGGCACTGGGAGGCAGTGGAGAGTTACCGAATAGCTGGGTAACTACAGCAGAACTAGTAAGGGAGACTGCTAGAAAGGTGCTTGGTGTGACATCTGGACAGAGGAAGGAGGACAAGGAGACCTGGTGGTGGAATGAGGAAGTATAGGAGAGTATACAGAGGAAGAGGCTGGCGAAGGAGAAGTGGGATTGTCAAAGAGATGAAGAAAGTAGACAGGAGTATAAGGAGATGAGGCGCATGGCAAAGAGAGAGGTGGCGAAAGCTAAGGATTAGGCGTATGGAGAGTTGTATGAGAGATTGGACACTAAAGAGGGAGAAAAGGACCTGTACTGATTGGCTAGACAGAGGGACAGAGCTGGGAATGATGTGCAGCAAGTAAGGGTGATAAAGGATAGTGAGGGAAAGGTACTCACAAGAGAGGAGAGTGTGTTGAGTAGATGTATTTTGAGAGGCTGATGAATGAAGAGAATGAGAGAGAGAGAAGGTTGGATGATGTGGGGATAGTGAATCAGGAAGTGAAACAGATTAGCAAGGAGGAAGTATGGACAGCTATGAAGAGGATGAAGAATGGAAAGGCTGTTGGCCCAGATGACATCCCAATGGAAGCATGGAGGTGCTTAGGAGAAATGGTAGTGGAATTTTTAACTAGATTGTTTAATGAAATTTTGGAAAGTCAGAGGATGCCTGAGGAGTGGAGAAAAAGTGTTTTGGTACCTATCTTTAAGAATAAGGGTGATGTGCAGAGCTGCAGTAACTACAGAGGGATAAAATTGATCAGTCACAGCTTGAAGTTATGGGAGAGAGTAGTAGAAGCTAGGTTAAGAAGGGAGGTGATGATTAGTGATCAGCAGTATGGTTTCATGCCTGGAAAGAGCACTACAGATGCGATGTTTGCTCTGAGAGTGTTATTGGAGAAATACAGAGAAGGTCAGAAGGAGTTGCAGTGTGTCTTTGTAGACTTGGAGAAAGCATATGACAGGGTGCCTAGAGAAGAGTTGTGGTATTGTATGAGGAAGTCGGGAGTGGCAGAGAAGTATGTAAGGGTGGTACAGGATATGTACAAGGGTAGTGTGACAGTGGTGAGGACTGCAGTGGGAGTGACAGATCCATTTAAGGTGGAGGTGGGATTACATCAAGGATCAGCTCTGAATCCTTTCTTATTTGCAGTGGTGATGGACAGGTTGACAGATGAGATCAGACAGGAGGCCCCGTGCACTATGATGTTTGCAGATGACATTGTGATCTGTAGTGAGAGTAGGAATCAGGTTGAGGAGACTCTGGAGAGGTGGAGATATGCTCTAGAGAGCAGAGGAATGAAGGTCAGCAGGGCTAAGACAGAATATATGTGTTTAAATGAGAGGGAGGGTAGAGGAATGGTGAGGATGCAGGGAGTAGAGGTGGTAAAGGTGGATGAGTTTAAGTACTTGGGATCAACAGTTCAGAGTAATGGTGAATGTGGAAGAGAGGTGAAGAAGAGAGTACAGGCAGGGTGGAATGGGTGGAGAAGAGTGTCAGGAGTGATTTGTGACAGACGGGTACCAGTAAGAGTGAAAGGGAAGGTCTACAAGACAGTAATGAGACCAGCTATGTTATATGGGTTGGAGACAGTGGCATTGACAAAAAGGCAGGAGTCAGAGCTTGATGTGGCAGAGTTAAAGACGTTAAGATTTGCACTCAGTGTGACTACGATGGAAAGGATTAGGAATCAGTATATTAGAGGGTCAGCTCATGTTGGACAGTTTGGAGACAAAGCAAGAGACGAGATTGTATTGGTTTGGACAAGTGCTGAGGAGGGATGATGGGTATATTGGGAAAAAGATGCTAAGGATGGAGCTGCCAGGTAAGAGGAAAACAGGAAGGCCTAAGATAAGGTTTATGGACGTGGTGAGAGAGGATATGCAGGTGGTTGGTGTGACAGAGCAAGATGCAGAGGATAGGAAGAAATGGAAAGAGATGATCCGCTGTGGTGACCCCTAATGGGAAAAGCCGAAAAATGATGATGATGATGATTAAAAATACATTGTTAATCGTTATATTACTGCCTGGGTTAAACATTGGTTGATAGATGTCAGTCGGTGGTTGATCTAGAAGTAGAAGCATTATCAGGTGATTAGCACATAACGACTAGTGCTCCTTACGGTTCAGTCCTTGGTTCAGTGATGTGTAATCCAGTCTTTTCAACGTTCCTGGGATTATCTTATGCATGGCCAGCAAAGGATGCTGATGACTGTAAATTAGAGACTATTGTTACATTTCACATAGATATACTTAGAATAAAGGATTATTTACGAAAAGAATGTGAATAATGATGAAGGACTGGGGTTAATTTTAGTATGCCAAAATATCAGTGTTGGTGGTGTAACAAGTGGTGCCATTGCATTTTGTGAAGAGACCTTTGGCTTCTATTTTCACACCAAGTAGATGGATTGTTGATACTGCAAAGCAGCATAGACTGGTGCTGCACTCCTGAATGTGCTGCTCTTTAGATGTGACATTAAAACAAGGCCCAATCTTCCTGAGTTGTTTTCAAAGAATGGTGCTTTCCACCTTGGCTACTGCTGTTAAAATTCTTGTTAAGACGCTTCTCCTTGTTTCTTCTTTAAAAGAACTTTTATTAAAATGATTTAAAACAAAAAACAAAATAAAAGCTACAACCTAACCATTTGAAAGTTAGCGTTGTAGCAAAAGAGATGAGCGCTTTCGGTTTATCAACCTTCTTCAGATCTGCTTAACATTTGCAGCTACTTCTATTTATATTCATGCTGCTGACAGAGTCATCTACCACAACCAATGGGAGTCTATATGCTAATTATTGGTGTACTTGTAATCCAATCCGATGTTCTGGTTCTTATTTCTTGGAAGCCAATTACATTCTTCCATGCAAATAAGTTTGAATAAATCTACCAATGTTTATTCATTCCTTTCTTTCACCTAATTTGCTATTCTTTTTCTTTTGCTCCAATGGCTTGTGTGTATCCTGTTGCAAGATGCAGGCTCCACCTTTTTATGTCATGTTCTTATTTGCCTTTTGTAAAAACTAATCACTCTCCCTGCATAGCATTTTTCATGTATTTTGCCTCTATATTGGAGGTGTCTGTCTGCCTATAACAGAGCTATAACCTCTTCTCTTTCACGAGTTGTCTTCATTAGGTAAACCACAAGTACGGTGGCTTTCTCCTTTGTTTAAAACATAGGATCAAACACTTTCTTGTAAATTCTCTTAATTCCATGTCATCAGGTCTCATTCAAACTGATAGGGCTTACTTAACTACATAAATGCACTTGCTAACTCACATCATAAATCACAAACTTTTTTTTATTTTGTGTCTTGCTTCTTAATATCAAGTCTCTTTCTGACTAAGAGCGCTTGCTTATATTCGAAGATGTACTGCTGATTCCTGTTATTCTATCCGAGTTTTACTTTGTGCAGAGCTCTTTACTCAGTCTTATTAAGAAGCCATCCTAATTGTTTTTTAATGTTATGTAATCCATTGGTTGGCATATTACACTTCTTCACCTTTTTCTCCCATACTAATTCCAAACTCTCTACTAATTCAATGCCTTTTCTTCATTTGCCTACAAATTTCCGCTAACAAATGTCTTTGATCTCTGTAAACATAATTTCTCCTTTCTAATTGATGTAAATAATGGAGGAACAACACTCTTTCTATTCCTTTAGCACTCTAAATTTCAATATTTTCCAGACTTCTACATGCACAATGAACTTGATTTTAATTTATTTATAGTTTGGGGTTTACTCTCCTTCCATCATAATGTTCAAACCAGGGCTAGAACCCTGAACCTTTTGTTTAAGGGTTGAATGCTCTACCGACTGAGCTACGTTGGTAGATGCATAGTTCAACTCTCTCTTAGTTTTCTTTTCTTTCTAAACAAGCTTGAGGAGGACTGTAACATATAGGCCAAAAAAATATAATAAGCAAACTACACTCTTTTTATTCCTTCGATGCTCTTGATTTCAATGTTTTCCAAACTTCGTCTTGCACAGTAAACTCAAATTCAACTGTTTTCATTTATGGTTAGAGATTTCTTCTCCTTTCACCATGGCGCCCAGACTGGGAATCTAGCCCTGGACCCTCTGGATAAGGGTCTGATGCTCAACCGACTGAGCTACATTGGCAGATGTATAATTCATTTCCCTCGTAGTTTCCTTTCTTTTAAAACAGGTTTAAGCGGGACTATAGCGTTTAGTCCCGGGAATTGGTTGGATCTTAAATTAATTATCCATTGCAACTCAATTTTTTCTGTTCTAGTCACTATATCACCTCCTCTTTCCATAGGCTTAATCTGTGCCATAACCATAAATCTAAAGTTATGCTCTGGATTTTCTTTAATATGTACTTAAAGAGCATTAGTCTCTATTTTATTATGAATGTCCCGTATATGTCTTAATACTCGTTCTTTGAATTTTCTGTTAGTCTTACCTATATAGAATGCTTTACATACCATGCAGCTTGCTACATAGATCACATTCTCACTGTTACAAGTTGCTCTTTCTTGAAAGATGTAAACCTTATTTGTCATTGGATGCTGAAACCTATCTGTGCTCATAATGTACTGACATGCTTTGCATTTTCCACATTGGCATAGATACATTCTTTGCCTCTTGCCTATCTATGTCACATAGGAGCCTCTTTAAGTTCTTCTTATTTTTATAAGTATAACTAGGATGTTCTCCTACTATGTCTTTTATCTTCTGGTCCATTGTTAGTATAGGCCAGTATTTTTTAATAGTTTCTCTTATAATGACATTATCTGTACTGTGAGTCAAAGGACATCTTACTATTTCCTTTCTTCTGTTCAGCTCCTTTTCTTTGTTCTCTTTATCAATTTTAGCTGAATAGTATGATCTTTCTTTCTTCCTTCGGATATCTCTAAGATTTACTTCATCCATTTTTTCTTCCTTATATCCTCTCGCTGTAAAGTTGTTCATTAGTCCTTGTATTTCTTCTCGAAATATACTATCATTGGTACACAATCTGGAGACCCTTTGCACCTGGTTGTCCTTAATATTTTTAAAAATATGGCCTGGATGCATGCTAGATCTATGTAAAAGATGTTTTTTCCAAGTTGTTTTTCTATACAGGGCTGTTTCCAATCCTTTGACCTCATCTATAATAATATTGACATCCAGAAATTCTATTTTCTTCCGTGACATTTTGATTTCAAACTTTAGGAAATCCATTGTTGTTGTTAGAAATTGAATGAATTGCTGTAACGAACTTTCATGCCCTCTCCATATAAGAAGAATGTCATCAACAAAACATCCATAGAATTGTATATGTTGTTGCCAGATATTATTTTCATCTTTGCTCCACTAGCATTCCCATTGGGCTAATACTATATTTGCATAACTATTGGCACATGGAGTGCCTATGGCTACTCCCCATTTCTGCCAATAGACTTCATGCTCATATAGAAATACATTGTTTTGTAATATAATTTCTAGTAGCCCACATATCCTTTCCACATCCTTATTCGGTTGGTTAGCTAGTATAAAGTTTCTGACTGGTTCTATACCATATCCATTGGGTATGCTAGTAAATAAGCTATTCACATCCATTGTTGCCAATACCATATGCCTATAGCTGTCACACTTGTGAGCTTCAGCATACAAGTTCTCTAATAATTGTGCTGTATCTTTTAACACTGTAGGTGCTTTCTCTAACAGATTTTTAAGCTCATCTTCTATGTAAATGGAAAGAGGCTCTGTGATCTACCCTCTTCCTGAAACTATAGGTCTTAATGGCGGATCATTTAAATTCTTGTGTACCTTCGGTATGCCTTTTATTTCTGGTATAAGTGGATGTAAGGTTTCAAAAAAGGCATACAAGTCTTCATCTATTATTCTACACATTAATTTGTAATACTAAGATAGGTATTAAACAAATAGAAAGATTGGTAAAGGAAGTCAAAGAAGATCTGTATGAAAAATTAATGTGTAGAATAATAGATGAAGACTTGTATGCATTTTTTGAAACCTTACATCCACTTATACCAGAAATTAAAGGCATACCGAAGGTACACAAGAATTTAAATGATCCGCCATTAAGACCTATAGTTTCAGGAAGAGGGTGGATCACGGAGCCTCTTTACATTTACATAGAAGATGAGCTTAAAATTCTGTTAGAGAAAGCACCTACAGTTTTAAAAGATACAGCGTAATTATTAGAGAAATTGTATGCTGAAGCTCACAAGTATGACAAATATAGGCATATGGTATTGGCAACAATGGATGTGAATAGCTTATTTACTAGCATACCCAATGGATATGGTATAGAACCAGTCAGAAACTTTATACTAGCTAACCAACCGAATAAGGATGTGGAAAGGATATGTGGGCTACTAGAAATTATATTACAAAACAATGTATTTCTATATGAGCATGAAGTCTATTGGCAGAAATGGGGAGTAGCCATGGGCACTCCATGTGCCAATAGTTATGCAAATATAGTATTAGCCCAATGGGAATGCCAGTGGAGCAAAGATGAAAATAATATCTGGCAACAACATATACAATTCTATGGATGCTTTGTTGATGACATTCTTCTTATATGGAGAGGGCATGAAAGTTCGTTACAGCAATTCATTCAATTTCTAACAACAACGGATTTTCTAAAGTTTGAAATCAAAATGTCAAGGAAGAAAATAGAATTTCTGGATGTCAATATTATTATGGATGAGGTCAAAGGATTGGAAACAGCCCTGTATAGAAAAACAACTTGGAAAAACCATCTTTTACATAGATCTAGCATGCATCCAGGCCATATTTTTAAAAATATTAAGGACAACCAGGTGCAAAGGGTCTCCAGATTGTGTACCAATGATAATATATTTCGAGAAGAAATACAAGGACTATTGAAGAACTTTGCAGTGAGAGGATATAAGGAAGAAAAAATGGATGATGACAAGCTTAGAGTTATCCGAAGGAAGAAAGGGAGACCATACTATTCAGCTAAAATTGATAAAGAGAACAAAGAAAAGGAGCCGAACAGAAGAAAGGAAATAGTAAGATGTCCTTTGACTCACAGTACAGATAATGTTATTATAAGAGAAACTATTAAGAAATACTGGCCTATACTAACAATGGACCAGAAGATAAAAGACATAGTAGGAGAACATCCTAGTTATACTTATAAAAATAAGAAGAACTTAAAGAGGCTCCTATGTGACTTAGATAGGCAAGAGGCAAAGAATGTATTTATGCCAACAGGAACATGCAAATGAGGAAAATGCAAAGCATGTCAGTACATTATGAGCACAGATAGGTTTCAGCATCCAATGACAAATAAGGTTTACATCTTTCAAGAAAGAGCAACCTGTAACAGTGAGAATGTGATCTATGTAGCAAGTTGCATGGTATGTAAAGCATTCTATATAGGTAAGACTAACAGAAAATTCAAAGAACGAGTATTAAGACATATACGGGACATTCATAATAAAATAGAGACTAATGCTCTTTATGTACATATTAAAGAAAGTCCAGAGCATAACTTTAGATTTATGGTTACGGCACAGATTAAGCCTATGGAAAGAGGAGGTGATATAGTGAATAGAACAGAAAAAATTGAGTTGCAATGGATAATTAATTTAAGATCCAACCAATTCCCCGGACTAAATGCTATAGTCCTGCTTAAACCTGTTTTAAAAGAAAGTAAACTACGAGGGAAATGAAGTATACATCTGCCAATGTAGCTCAGTCGGTTGAGCATCAGATCCTTATCCAGAGGGTCCAGGGCTTGATTCCCAGTCTGGGCACCATGGTGAAAGGAGAATAAAATCTCTAACCATAAATGAAAAAAGTTGAATTTAAGTTTACTGTGCAAGACGAAGTTTGGAAAACATTGAAATCAAGAGCATCAAAGGAATAAAAATAGTGTAGTTTGCTTATTATATTTTTTTGGCCTATATGTTACAGTCCTCCTCAAGCTTGTTTAGGAAGAAAAGAAAACTAAGAGGGAGTTGAACTATGCATCTACCCACGTAGCTCAGTCGGTAGAGCATTAGACCCTTAAACAAAGGGTTCAGGGTTCTAGCCCTGGTTTGAACATTATGATGGAAGGAGAGTAAACCCCAAACTATAAATAAATTGAAATCAAGTTCATTGTGCATGCAGAAGTCTGGAAAATATTGAAATTTAGAGGGCTAAAGGAATAGAATGAGTGTTGTTCATCCATTATTTACATCAATTAGAAAGGAGAAATTATGTTTACGGAGATCAAAGACATTTGTTAGTGGAAATTTGTCAGCAAATGAAGAAAAGGCATTGAATTAGTAGAGAGTTTGGAATTAGTATGGGAGAAAAAGGAGAAGTGTAATATGCCAACCAATGGATTACATAACATTAAAAAACAATTAGGATGGCTTCTTAATAAGACTGAGTAAAGAGCTCTGCACAAAGTAAAACTCGGATAGAGTAACAGGAATCAGCAGTACATCTTTGAATATAAGCAAGCACTCTTAGTCAGAAAGAGACTTGATATTAAGAAGCAAGACACAAAATAAAAAAAGTTTGTGATTTATGGTGTGAGTTAGCAAGTGCATTTATGTAGTTAAGTAAGCCCTATCAGTTTGAATGAGACCTGATGACATGGAAGTAAGAGCATTTACAAGAAAGTGTTTGATCCTATGTTTTAAAACAAAGGAGAAAGCCACTGTACTTGTGGTCTACCTAATGAAGACAACTCGTGAAAGAGAAGAGGTTGTAGCTCTGTTATAGGCAGACAGACGCCTCCAATATAGAGGCGAATTACATGAAAAATGCTATGCAGGGAGAGTGATTCGTTTTTACAAAAGGCAAATAAGAACATGACATAAAAAGGTGGAGCCTGCATCTTGCAACGGGATACACACAAGCCATTGGAGCAAAAGAAAAAGAATAGCAAATTAGGTGAGAGAAAGGAATGAATAAACATTGGTAGATTTATTAAAATATATTTGCATGGAAGAATGTAATTGGCTTCCAAGAAATAAGAACCAGAATATCGGATTGGATTACGAGTACACCAAGAATTAGCACAGAGACTCCCATTGGTTGTGGGGGATGATTCTAAGTCAGCAGCATGAATATAAATAGAAGTAGCTGCAAATGTTAAGCAGATCTGAAGAAGGTTGATAAACCAAAAGTGCTCATCTCTCTTTTTTGCGTTACAACGCTAACTTTCAAATGGTTAGGTTGTAGCTTTTATTTTGTTTTTTGTTTTAAATCATTTTAATAAAAGTTATTTTAAAGAAGAAACAAGGAGAAGCGTCTTAACAAGAATTTTAACAGCAGTAGCCAAGGAGGAAAGCACCATTCTTTGAAAACATATTTGCAGCATTTCTTGGGTTTTCCGTAAGTGTTTGCTCACTTCTCTCTCTACTAATCTTCCTGAGTTGGTGGTAGCTCAGGTGGATGTAAAAGATCCCACAGCACCTACTGAAATTTTTCCCTAGCAGTATAACTACCACCTTTTGTCTCCCCTGAAAAGAAGTCACTAGCATAGTGGGCCTAACCCAGTCACAAAGAATAAATAAAATAAACATGTTTATGAGTTTTGGAAAAAGTATAATCAATACCCATAACTTACTATGTAACAAAATATTAGAACAAGTTGCATGCATGAAGGACTTAACAGATGAAAATCTGACATTCAAACAAGTCCAATACATTTATTCAAACAAGGGCCATGAAACAGGCTGAATTACTGTTTAAAGCAATGGCCACAAGACAGCCAACTCACCTATTACAATTGTTTAAAACAGTAGTCATGTCAACACTTGAACATACATTGTTTTTCTGTGACTATGATACTCAAGTAAGTCTATTAGTATCTGTAAAGAGAAGGCTGTCTGTCCAGACTCCATCGTTATTTTCTTTACCGTATTTGGATAGTCTGGAAAAACTTGGTTTTGTAACATTGATTATAGGTTGTAAAGACATTAACTTTACCTGGCATTCATGATACATAATTTCACATTATTTCAGGCAACAGTGGGGGTTCTGTTGCATATAAGGGGTTGGCATTTAAAAGCTTCATTAGCAATAATGCAAATTACACAAGTGCACTAAAAAGCAGGACATCTACATTCCTCAGACTTTACCAAAGCTGTAGAATAAATTGCCTTTTATAATAAAATCTACAAATAGTACCAATGAATTCAAACATAAACTGGATTATTGGCTGGATTACAAAAATACAATCATAATAACTTGGAGTCAGTGTTCCTTAGTGGCCCTTATGTCTGAACACTGGATTAGTGAACCTCTGAACTTTTATATGCCTTAAGATGATTCTTGGACAGATTTTGGTTGTTATTTTTCCAGAATTTTGTCTGGCAGACCATTCCAAATCACTGGATCAGCTTTAATGAATGCTTCCTCCCTAATAGTTTAGATGTAGTCTGAATAATTGCATTTTTTAACTATGCCTTAGTGTGGAAGATTGCTCCTTAGTAATTAGTCTGTTACTCAGCGGAGGGCAGGAATTTTCATTAAAGAATATGAAATTTGTTGTGTTTAACAGGACTGTGGGATCTGGCAGACACAGACAGCCATTTACATTAATCTAGGATAACACAATGTACTCAATGTTTGCCAGATGTATAAATGTTAGAATGTTATTTTTGGTAATTTGTATAAGAGATGAAGAGTGCAATAACAGGCAAACCATGAAGCAGCACATTCATTGCAATGGCATATCTCGTATCGGTGAGAATATTTAATATTCTGTATGCCACTTTTAAGCTGCATTAATACTCTGTTGACCTGTATCTCTGTAAGTTCTATAAATGAGGGAGAATGATCTAAAGTAATTCTTAAATATTTCAGAAGCATGCCAGCAGTGTCCCAGAAAGGTCAGTAATAAAATAGCATGGATACCTTTCAGCCCTTGAGAGATTCAGAATAACATATTTGCAATTTTAGTAGTGCTGATGGTTAAGTTATTAATGGTTAGCCATTTCCAGAATCCATGTTTAGAGTAGGAATGAAGTCCGTGTTTGTTAAGATATTCAAGGGCATGGCCATAAATCTGTTTTAGGGTAATTCTCTAATGTATGCCCATTAGAAATGATATTAAGATCAAATGGAGATAAAGGTTTAGCAACTTTAGTATGAAGTCTTTGCATATGTAAAGCTGAACTTTTATCTAGCAAACAGTGAAGACGCTGGCTAAGCTAACTCAATGTTATTTGATGAACTAGGAGAATGATATAATAAAAACAGGAGGTGAATTAGGTATCCTGTGATATACAGGTGAATACAGAGAACCCAGTGGTATGTGGTACTAGCTAGCATTCACCGACTGCATTACAAAATTACAGAGGTATCAATGACTGGACTAGTGAGGAAAATTAGTTTTTATCCACATCCTCTGTATTTATTAGTTAGCCATTACAGAAGGCTAGTGTTTGAGTATTAGACAGAATGATAAGGAGGAGCTCAAATCCTAGTACAGTACTGATGCAAATATAAAGGTGGGCTCAATCAATACGAGCAAGGGATTGTAGCAGGAGGGGTTATTTTACAAGTTGAGCTGTCATGGGTAGGTTTTAGCGGTTGATATGCTTGATGGACAGGTAAAAGAACACTAGTAATATATGATGCTTTTTTATTTTAATTAAAAGTGTAAAATACTTGGATGTAGAAGGCCTACATGGCATGATTTCCTGCAGTATGCCACAACTGTAAAGTCTATGTGCTCACAACATATCACTTCATGTTCATCTTCAATAGTTATGTGGCTTAAAACTCAAATATATCGTGGTGGCAGATATACTGATATGGGACATGGTACAGCTACAGTGTCCAATGACTCTCTCATTTCAAGGCAATTTATTGGAAACTGTAAAATATGAATTTAGATGCTTGTTTGGCTTTTGCTTGTGAGTGTAATAGCTATTTGATAAGGCAAAGAACCACATTTCTGTATGTCATAGGGGAGGAATGGATAAAGGTTCAAAACAAATTTGAATTTCAAGGAGTGAGAAGGCTAGTACAAACTGATGAAATAGCAGTTCTTGGACTATTGTGAGCCAGCAAAAAAAGTCGAGTATATGTACACCATTTCTTCTTTACAGGGGGATGAGAACCCAAGGAAAGCATGGGTGATTATGCTGCTGATTACAAGAACAGATCCAAGTAATGTAAGTTTGGTAACCTACACAATGTGCTGTTAAAAGTGTCAAGTAAGGAGCAGGTTTTACTACAAGCGATACTTAGTATTAATTAAATGTATATATGTGAATACAGCATGTAAAATTATTTCAAGTTAAACAATAAAAAGAGGATTTAGATTTGCATATGTAAAGAAAGTGAGAAAGGTTCAAATAAAGAAAAATAGAAAGTGAGGAGCGAATTTGTGAAAAGTTTTACAATATGTGTAACATAAACATGAACTTTGTGAACTTTACTGGTTCAGGGTATAAGTGCAATGTGAAAATAAATAATTTCATTAAAGTGTGTAAATGCAGAAAAAATAAGTCACAACTGAATCAAATGTATGTAGTACAATATAACCATACAATTATGCATTTATTTATTGATATTATACATGTGGAAAAAGTCCATAGTATGCAAAAATGTGCAACTGAAAGAACACTGGAACAAAATATATTACACAGAGACTTCAACAACACTGTAAGAACTGATGGTCAGGGGACCTTTAATGCTTTAATGTGCTTTTTTTCCAAATTTTGTAAATGTATAGTCTCTATTATGTGAATGAAAGAACAGGTTGAACCTATGGGGTCTACGAATATTTTAAATATAATTCCATGATTATTGTACATGCAGTAAAATGCCAGGAGTGCCAGGTGTTATGTGAGAAGCTGAGAATGTAGACAGAAACAAATTTTTCCTCACTATTCCAATCCTACACAAAACAATGATGCCTTTGTAATTTTGCAATAACACTAGCCACTGTCCTAATTAAGAACTGGGGAATGTTTATATTCTATAATGACACAAAATAATTATCATGCTTTGTACAGACATCTAAGCAAGAACACACAGTGTAAAATTGTATTTTGTGTTTTAGCCACTGTTAGAATTGATGAGAGAGGTGGACATGAGTTATTGACATATATTAAATAAAGAGGAAGTACAGTGGCAGCTGCAATTAAGGGCTCCCTTATCACCAGGGTTGAATGAGTTAATCCAAGCTAATAAACAGAAGATTAAGAAAATGCGAAGGAGATTTTATTTATAAAATGTGGTATAATGTTAGATATATAGGATTATGATCAGGTCACTGATCATAACTGGCTTATTATGTGTTCGAGACACGGATGCCACGAAATTCACTTAAAGAGCAAAGCATGAGAGGTGAATCTTGGCATCCATGTTTAGAATACATAATAAAGGGCTACAATCAAATACCTGATCATAATTCTTTTAGTGCATGGAGTTTTATCTGCTCTATGTACTACAAGTTACAAAAAAAGTGTGTTGCTGGCTTTCAAAGTCATAAAGCACTTAGCAAGAACTGTCAGAAAGACAGTGTAAGACATTTTATTCTGTTACAAAAAGCCAGGGATACACTATCTGCACAGAAAATGGGCAGAAATAAATATGTTTTTATTCTACCACTGTTGTTTGCTAGCTGGTACTAGTAGGTTTAACAGCCTAGCATGATACTTGATCTTAATAACTGAAGAAGGGGTGCTTAACATTTGTTAAGACTGGGTCTCGCATCACAGAAGCACTTAAATGATTTGTCTTTTTCCAGCTATCAGAGCATAATCACTGTTCTTCATGTACTACAGCATTTCAATACACTGTTATTTAATGATAGGAAAATTTCACTGGCTTGGAAAGGTCATGTGATGTGATTTGTTTTTCATAAAAACCTGTGTATTGATAATTTAGTTGTCTGAAGAAGTCATTGTGAAGAGAGACAAAAAGGCTAAAGATTTCTTAAATGAAGCTGTACTCTTGCATGCATAATTTCCTCTTTTTACCATGCAGTTTTTTGACTTCATAGCTTTGATGTTTTCATCAACTTTAGATTTGATTTGATTTGATCAAGTTGAGTTACAAAATCTGTAGCAACTTAGTGAGTGCTGTTCCTGTTGTGGGGGCTAGTATATTTAAGTTAGAGGATGTAATGATGAAGCATGTTTTTTTTTTTTCAGTTTTATTTGAATGGTGTGTGTGTGTGTGTGTGTGTGTGTGTGTGTGTGTGTGTGTGTGTGTGTGTGTGTGTGTGTGTGTGTGTGTGTGCATGTGTTTTGAGAGTTAGAGTTATGTTAGTTTTATGTAGAGGTTAGGTATAGTGCATGTTTGTGGGGGTGATGGAATGTGTTTCATGTATGTGGGCAATTTCATGTGTTTTCTATTTTCTTCAATCATGTTTGTGTCAATCATGAGCATGTGTAATGTTTGATGTATTAATATTTTATACATATATATATATATATATATATATATATATATATATGTGTCTGTGTGTGTGTGTGTGTGTGTGTGTGTGTGTGTGTGTGTATGTATACATATATAAAATTATGTTTTGAATGTAAAAAAGATGTCTGTGCCTCTTAGTCTTTAAATATACAATATGGGAACGAGAAGTTTTCTCAGAGTGTTATTTAGGAAAACTATATATTAGCCAGTTAACAAGGTACAGTACTGATTGTCCATTAATGCTTAACAAAAAGTAAGTCTGCAACAGCAAGGCAGTAAGATCTTTCCTCATGTTGAGAAGGGTGAGCAGGATTTGGAGTACTGAACTGGAGATGGGATATGGTTGAAGCCTATAGCTTGAGTCGTCTAAAAGACAGCCTGTTTTCTAGGAGGGCTTTGTGGACTTTTAATAGTTGGTGGAAAGCAACTAAATGCATTGTTTTGTTTTCATTTTCTAATGGAAAACAAATATTTTGATTTGTTATGTGGATTGCAGAATAAACATGTGCTTTGTACAAAATGACACCTCCGGTATTTCCTTAGGTCACGATAAGAGATGCCTTTGCCTGGAAGATGGGGTTGAAACCCACCACTGTCAATATAACACTGGATATTTGATAGCATGGACTATGGTCATTGGATGTGCTGCATTGCCCACAAATTAGTCTGATGGCCATCAGAAGGATGGTCTGTCAAATCACTCCACTGGCAGTCAACAGGTTAAAGTAGAAGAGATGTACACAAATTTGATTCACTGACCAATTAAAAAAATACAGCCTGCCCTCAACAACGTGCAGGGAATATGCACTGTTGCCTTGGGTATGGACTTCCAACATCCAAACCCATTTTAGGACTACATACTGGACACTTACTGAGCAGAATTTTTGGCAAGACATTTACACCTCTTTTTCATTCCTCTTGTCTTGAGTGTTATTAGCTTTGGTGCCGTAACTGCTTTCCAAACAACATTTTACTAACACACACACACACACACACACACACACACACACACACACACACACACACACACACACACACACACACACACACATTTGCCAGAGAAGGCTGGTAGAATTATTACATTCCTCAGTGTTTTCATCCTGACAATGTAGTACTGCCACCACTCAGGATTATTAGGCTAGAGACCCACAAGGTACCATGCCACTCATGATTAACAGTGAAATACAAGATACTATGCCAAACATGATCAATAATCAGATATAGATTATAAAAGAATTCCATTGGTAATGTGCAAAACAATCTGGCTTTGGTGGCAGATGCATTAGATTGATATCCAGCAGTGTTAAATAATACCTTCTTCTCAAACAATAAATAATACATAAATACAAGCCAAATTATCTTAAAAGTGAATAAAACCTTTACCTGACCAGACACCTACAACAGCTGGACAGGCCACAAAAGTACCTCACAAAAAGAATCCTAGGCCTTAAACACGTGTCTTACATGGACAGACTCAATAAACTTCAGCTGTTCTCAGTCTCTTATCGTCTACTTAGAGGTGATCTCTGCTTGACTTACAAAGCCATGTCCGTCCCAGCCCTACTTGAAATGCTACACCTAAAGAAATCCCCATCCCCCCATGCCACACGCTCCAGAGATCACAACCTCATTACCACAATTAACAGAACATGCTAGAGTGACAGGTTCATCTCCCAAAGACTTCCCATACTCTGGAATAAGCTTCCCATTCATGTCAAGCAGAGCACTTCAATGGCCCTCTTCAAGAGAAATCTTGATGAGTGGATGGGTAACAGAAAGTTCACCCCAGGGATCATTCCAGTTGCAGTACTGGATACGGGCATTGTGAACTAACATCGGGTGGCACGGCACCTGGGCAATTTTTTTAGGCTAGGCTTGTAAAGGCTCCAGGGCCATTAGCCTAGTACACACCTATGAACCTATGAACTTGGAAAGTAAAGATATTAGACAGTGCAGGTACAAATTATATATGCAGAGGTAAATGCATTTGGACAAAGAACATAAAATAATTAATCACATACATAGGTAGAACACTTAAGATTAAATTTTAACTAGATAGATAACAAGCCTAACATAAGTGAAAGAATACTTAAGCCTAGATGCTATGTTACTAGAATACCAGATAGGCAGATGTAGAACAGCAAATTTATGCACGTGTTGCTACACCAAAATCTACAACACGACAGACTTTGTACCTGCTTGTCTCAGTTCAAATATTTAGCTGGTTATTTACTTCCCACAGGAACCAGAGAAAATCACATCAGTTATTCTCTCCTACAGTAAAAACAGTAGAAAGATTAATATACTGACATCACATTTCAAATTATTTCTTCTTCCATGGCATCACATCTTGGACTTACTATATAAATACATATATGTATGTGTGTATATGTTCATATGGGTTTGGTTCATTTGACATAGTTGTTTAAAGCTGTTTTAAGTGTATTTTTTACTGTTTTTGCCTTATCTTTTCAAAAAAACCCCAAAAATTCCTTGTTTCCCACCTTTCTAAGCTAGTATAATCCAGTTTTCAGGCTAGTGCTGAATTCAGGGCTGTAATACTAGTTTCTGAGTTGCCCATACCTTACTTGGATAGAAGGAAGTTTCTCTGTTCACCTGTGAGGGAGGGGAGCTTTGAGCAACCTATCTGTCCCAGGAGGAGTGGTTCCAGCCCAGAAGTTAGTAGTTTATTGGCCATTTTGGGCTAATTTCAATCTCTTTCATTTCCCTACTATAAAAACTGCATTTGCACGGTTTTGCACACCGGGCAGTGCCGGTTAGCTACGGTTAAATTATTCCTGGCTCCACTAAGTCTCCTCTTCAGTTTTTCCCTTGAAACTAGTCTAACTCTCAACCTAAGCACTCAAAAAGCATCTTACAACCCAGCACTTTCTCAGACCCAATAGCAATCACTAATATACCCTGACACTGATTGCCCAGCAGGGCAAGGCTCTTTATTCACACCTCACCAACCAAGCGACTAAGCAGCTCACCCTACTATTCAGGCATGACCAAAAGGCAACTTCAGGTGCACTCTCCAGTCCAGCTGGTGAATCTGGGTATCCTGAGACAATGTTACAACTGCCTCATGTGCACAGATAACCCTCTTCTCCTACCACAAAACACTAACATATGGGAGAGATGCAATTATACAGCGAAACTGGAAGCTAAGCTGTCTCTACCCAAGACTGGAACATACAGTGAAGAGGAGAAGGTTAACACTTGCACCACACCTCCAGCTACACACAGACCTACTAAAACAGCACTGGCAAAAAAATACACATAAATACACAAAATCATACTTGGAGGCTCTAAATAAAAACCTGCAAATACATCAGAGACCTCCAAAGCAGACACCAAAACAACCTGCACTTCCCGTCACAAACCAGACACACATAAAACACAAAATCAGTGTGCCGCACAATCACAGCCCTTAAGGTGAAATAACATACCTAACACACTAGTAATAGGTGCCTCTATAGTCAGGCACACTGACATCCCACTCACTAGGCTGGATAAGCAGAAGGTTACTGTTAGCCGCCTGTCGGGAGCCAGAATCCGCCATATAACACAAACACTCAGGTCACTCTAGAACAAGTACAAATATGACTCTGTCATTGTTCATGTGGTGTGAATAACCTGAGACGTACCTCCCTGGACTACATGAAAAGAGACATGGAAGAGCTCTCTGATCATCTAGCCCAGGCTGATATGACCCTGACCCTGAGTAGCATCCTGCCGTCACCAAGAATGATACCTCAGCATAAAGAAAAAATTATCAATTTCAACAATTGGCTAAGCTTCTGGTGTCCTTCAAAGGGGATCCAGTGTCTGTCAGCCTGGGATGACATGCTCAACGGGTCACGTTGCTTCTCAAGAGATGGCTTGCACCTGTCACCCCTAGGCTTTCGAATACTGGCCAAGGCTTTTTCTGCCCCCATAGTGCCTTTTTTAGGCAAGGCTCAAAAGTCAAACCCACCTTCGTAAACAGCACAATTAACAAAAAACTGAGGGTTATGCTACTCAGTGCCAGGAGTTTAAATCTCAAAATGCATGCGCTCGAAGCACTCCTCAGTATGGAGAACGTTGACATCTGTGCAGTAACTGCAACCTGGTTCAGGGCTCCAGAGAGCACCCCAGCTCTACCGGGCTACAACTCATACCACACGTTTCGGCCACAGAACACAGACCAAAACACAAAAGGAGGGGGTGTATCCATATTCATCAAGGATACCTACACCTCCAGGTTAGTGGTGCAGCATGATACCTCTGAGATCACCCATGTGCAACTATCATCTGGCAAATCTGCAATGCAAATTGTGGCCTGCTACAGATCACCCTCCATGACCCAGGACCACCACTCCACCTTTCTGGAGACACTGGAAAACATGAAGGTCCTACCAAACACCCTGATATTGGGCAATTTCAATTACCCTACCATTCACTGGGAAAACTACTCGAGTACAAATTTCCAGGCCCAGCGCTTCCTGGAATTCATCAACTCAAATGCCCTGCATCAGCTGGTAAACTCCCCTACCAGAGGTGAAAACATATTGGACCTGGTCATCACTAACATGGGTGACAGATGTTCCACACCGAAGGTCAACCTGTCACTGGTTAGATCAGACCATTAACTAATCACTCTGGATGTCCACACACCCCCACCACCCCCAACTAAGGAAACCACAGTAAAAAACTTTTTCTAAAGCAAACTTCACCTTACTTAAAACAGAGGTAGTACATTTCACAGCACCCACGCTAAAGGATAACGCTGCCCAAGATGCAGAAACCTTTACAAATGCACTCTATGAGCACCTACAAGGATGCATGGATCATGCCATCCCTAGCAAAACCAAGAAACAGGCTATACAATAGAAGGAGGAAACTAGTTCAGAAAAAAAGCAAATCCCAAGAAGGAAAGACATCCCTGATCAGTATCAGTAAGCAACTAAGGTCCCTCATGAAATCATCCAAGGCTAACTTCAAAAGAAAAATAGCCAAGGATTCAAAAGATAACCACAAAGCCTTCTTTAGCTATGTTAAGAATCTAAGTGGCAACTCGCAGAAATGCACTGAACTAGTGCAAAATAGCACAAAATATACTGAACCTACTGATATTGCCAAAATCCTGGCAGATAGATTCAGTGCAAACTTCACCCCCTCTCACCTCCAAAAGGGCCCACAACAATATCGGAAAAGTGTAGTGTCCCAAAACTCACAGACGCACAGGTGAAAACAGCCTTTTCAAAAGACAAAAACACAGCATCAATGGGACCAGATAGTGTCCCAGGCTGCATCTTGCATGAACTACAGAACGAACTAACCCCCCACCTAAACACGCTGTTCAACCTCAGCCTCTCCACAGGCTACGTGCCCATAGAATGGTGCACAGCAACGGTTATTTCACTCCACAAAGGAGGGGCCACAACTGACCCTGGTAACTATCGCCTCATAAGCCTGACTAGCCTGGTCTGCAAGGCTATGGAGCACATCATCATGGAACTCATTAACAAAGACATTGGGAACCTCCAAGCACTTGCCACGACCCAATTCGGCTTTGTTAAGGGCAGATCATGCCTACTAAACCTGGTTGACTTCTTCGAGACAGACATCAAGGCCACATACGAGCGAAAGGTGGTTCACACAGCCTACCTTGACCTCACCAAGGCTTTTGATACCATTCCCCACTTGGGTATTACAGAAAAACTCACCAGCCTGAACATAAACCCCTATGTCACAAGATGGGTTGCCAACTGGCTTACAGACAGAACTCACACGGTAAGAATAGCGGGCTCCAGGTCTGACTCTAAACCAGTCACAAGTGGTGTCCCACAAGGCTTGGTCCTGGGACCCCTACTGTTTGGCATATACTTCTCAGAACTACAGGCAAACACAGGAGGACTATGGCTAACCAAGTTCGCCGATGACTGCAAACTGGGAGCCATAATTGACTCTCTGGCTGACATGGACATCCTCCAAAAGGGCCTTACTGAGACGGACACCTGGTGTCAAAGTCATGGCCTCAAGCTAAATACCAAAAAATGCATAGTCATCCCATTTGGGAAAAACAAAACACCCACGAATTACCACATAGGTGGCAGCTCCCTTAATACAGAAGAGGTAATAAGAGATCTGGGGACCCAGGTAGATAGTAATTTCTCCATTGACAATCATATTGCCAAAGTAGTTAGGAAATCCTTCTATGTGGCCCATCTAATTACTAAAGGGTTCACATCTAGAAATAAAGAGATTATAGTGCCCCTCTACTCGTCACTCATTACACCCATCATAGAGTACAATGCCCCATTTAGGATGTACCGCACAAGACACTTCCAACAGCTGGAAAGACCACAAAAGTACCTCACCAAGAGGATTACTGGCCTCAAACATATGTACTATGCAGCCCAACTGAAAAAACTCCTGCTGTACTCAGTGGCATATCGCTTACTCAGAGGTGATCTTTGCCTGACTTACAAAGCCATGTCCAACTCAAAATTGACCGACATGCTCCACCTAAAGAAATCCAAGTCACTGCAAGCCACGCGCTCTAGTGAGCTAAACCTCGTCACAACAATAAATAGAACATGCTGGAGGGGATAGATTCCTGTCACAGAGACTCCCCATGCTTTGGAACAAAATTCCAAATTACATCAGGCAGAGCCCCTCACTAACACTCTTCAAGAGAAACCTTGACGAGTGGATGGGTAACAGAAAATACACCCCTGGGATCACTTCATTGGCTCTGCTTGACAGAGGATCAGTTAATTAATCAATGGGGTGGCGAAAGCCGACACACTAGGCTTATAAATGCCCTCAGGCAGATAGCCTAGTACCTACTTGTGAACCTATGAACCTATGACTGACAGCCCACTTCACTGCAAAAAATTGGTTCATTTTATCTAAATCTCATTTCATAGAAACTACATTTCTGCAAACCATATTTCTTTGAAAATTGTGTAGTGGTATGGAAATGACTGCTAATGTGCTTTTTGGTGGATAAGAATTATAATGTAAATTATTGTAGAGTAGAATTTTTGCTATGGTAATATCCTTTGTTATGTTGTGCCACCATTTCTAGAAGTTTATGTATGTGCACCAGCAGTAAGTCAGTGTGTACGAGGGGCATTCTCTTTTCCCACTGTTGTGTAGCTGTGGAGTTAGTATATTTATATGAAAGGGTGTGGGGATGGGAGGGGGCTTGACCCCCTGCAAAAAAGCTTTTGGAGGGATATATAAGATATATGACATTTTCAATTAAATATGGTTTGATGAAATGTACTTTTGAAGAAATTAGTTTTAAATTAAATGAACCATGTGTTTTTGTCAATGAAGTGAGCTGAAGTGAAATAGAATGATTTATACATAACATATATCTACATGCACACACACACACACACACACATATATATGTATATATATATATATATATATATATATATATATATATATATATATATATATATATATATATAGGTTTACTATCAATATGTTGAAGTGGCTTCGGACGAATCCGCTTCAACGAAAGGAAAGGGGTTGAATGTTGACAATGTCGAACCCGACATTGCCGAAGACCGAAGTACAAATCTCGCCCCTATCTCGACCCATGTTAAAGCTCGTTCCATGGTTGCATTCGAGATGTAATTCGGCAATGTCAGCATTGTCAAATTTCATGGACGTGGGTCGATGTAAGCAGTGTTTGACCGAGTCTGGTCCGACATACTGATAGTAAACTATATATATATATATATATGAAGAGAGAGAGAAAGAAAGACAAAAGGATACAAATGGATATAGATAAATATGCAATTAAAATGTTAGAATTTCTACATGTAGTCATGAGTGGTAATTTGGTCATAAAACGGGAAAGTTAAAAAGGACTGCAAACTACAGAAGTAGATTGGCCTTGTTTTTTTTTTTTATTTTACTTTTTATTCAAAAGGGTCTGTTGTTTTTAAAGTTTTTTGAAAAACAAAAAACTTTAAAAACGACAGACCCTTTTGAATAAACTACCTAAAGGTTACAGGACACAAGTGATAGAATGTCCATATCATAGTGATTATATTTTCTTGCTTGTTATCCATACTTAAAAAAAATGTATTTGTCGGACCAATTAAGATTGTGCTTCTAAATTTCTGACGCGAACAGATGAAATTAGAAAAAAAAAGTTACACCAGCATGAGCAATTTTAATGTCAAAAAGTTACGTTTTAGGTTCTTCTCATTTAACCATATCCTACTGACCCACTGACCCATTTGTTCCTCCATTTCCACTGATGGTAGTCATAGTCAGTGGAACCATCAGGTAGGTCAGTTGTTTTGCATTATTTTTTCTTTCACTGTCTTCAAGTTTTTCTGAAGTTCATGTATGAGGTATAAAGTGGAGCCATACAGAATGCTCTACCCTGATCTGCTTCCTTTCCATACTGCTCAGTAAGCCATTACAGCCCACTCTCAAAGTGATATCTACCCTGCAAAGAATGGAAGTACATTGTTGGCTGCTCATTCCTCCCTCCATAACTTACTCCTCCGTTACCCAATCTGCTTTTTGTACCTGGGGTATCTGGTCCATAGACTGAGCTTTATCCATCTACACCATAGCTTTCCTAGTTAGTATTATTTTAATGGTCTTTTCTCAGACATATTATATAAGGGGCATAGACTTCTAAACTGCTCATTAACAAACACAGCAATGTGGAACTAATCTTTGATCACTTGCTTCTTCTGTTTCTAGTAGCAGAAGTGGGTATCTACTTACCATCTGTTTTAATCAGTATCTTTCCTTTTTAGGTTAGGTTTGGTGCACCAATCACATTCTACTACTTCAGTGATCTCATAGTGCAATTGGATGGGCCCATGAACAGCCAATGCACTGTGAACATGTACTGAACAGCAGATTTCAACAACAGTCAGCAGACAGGAAATTAATTCAATTATCTGTCTTGGAACTTCAAATAACAGAATTCTAGATACACAAGTTCAGCAAAATTTGTTTTCTTACCTTCAAGTTAGCAGGACTCGGATATAAGAATAAAAATAGATAAAGAAGCCATTGAAAAGTTTTTTTTTTTTTTTTTGCATTTGTCCTCAGAATTTGGTAATTTAGAATTCAAGAATAAGAGCCTCTGATGCAGAAGTAGCAAGCATCAGAATGTCTGGCAAAAGTCTGTGCCACTTTAAAAGGAAAATGTTGATATGCCAGTCATGAGAAAGGAACATTGCATAATGTGACACACTGCTTACTATTCATGCAGTATAGTACAAAGGTGCAAGAGCTCTAGTGTGCATAACAAGGCTGCCTAATGAAATTGTAACTGTTCTCTTTACAACCATTATTAATGACATCAAAAACTACTGAAAACATTTAATACAAACACAGTCAAAATATAAACAATATGCAAAAATAGGCATTTTATATGGAGCAAGTAGCCCAATGTGGTGTTGGAGACCCACACACCATCCACTTATATATATATGGCATATGTCATTATTTCCTGGAGAAAGGAGAACTCCCCTAGATACAGCAACCTCTTACTGATAATAGAAAACACAATTTTTGCACATTAGAAATTGCACATGACACCGTCAATCACTAGTATGTCTTATATAAGCAGCTACACATATCATATTCCTTGTTACAGATAATGTTTAGTTTCCATCATTTTGCTCAGTCTGGCAGGCTCATTCATTATATTCTAATACTACTGTGCTGTTATGTAGATAAGCTCCCTGTCAAGCCAACAATTACCTTATGATACTCTTGGAGACACTTGCTGGAATCTAGTTTACCAGGATTTAATCCGAAATATAGAAGACAATTGTTTACTTAAAAATATGTACAATGTAGAAAATGATCATGTTTTCTCTGTATGACCACCTTCCATCATCACTGTGCATAGTGGCTATCTCATCAAGCACTACTGTACCCTAAAAAAGTCAATTTAACATTTTACTTTTTATCTTAGAATCCTGAAAACACTGCACTCCTACCTTCCACTGCCCCACCTAAGCTTATGACTGCAGACCTTCTATTCTTATAGGAGCAACAGGACTGCCTTCAGCAGAGAACCAAAAAGACGTTTTCACTCTACAGAGGCTCAGTGTAAACAGGGGTGTGCACTACAATATATTCTTTGTAGGCTTTTCCAATTCACTGATTTTTCAAGTAATACAGTAACTCATGGCCATGGTTTCAGACAGTGTTTAAATGGTGAGGCCTACCTCATGAAATAAACCACTCTTACTGTGTGAGTTTACATAATGACCAAGCAAACATTCTTTGGATTACAGCTACAGAATGTAACTGGCAGATTTCATGAGATGGGACACAAGGTTATGCAGCCTGAAAACATGAGATTCTTCTTTGCTTTTCAAACTAGGAGTCTGCATTTAATATGGAGAACTCTTGCTTTTAACTTTGCCAGTATTCAGACCTCTAACTCTGAAGATGTTATATATAGGCAGCGCCATCTAAATGTAACCACTACTACTTTGTAATTCTGTGAATTATAACAATTTACATTATTAATGCAATCTCCATCCTGGACAGAGCTATTTAATGAATGCTGCATACCTTGTCAACTTAGTCCTACTGTTATTATTGATGATTTACACTAAATCACTCCCAACTTTCAACGTTATGAACTGACTGTAGAAATGGCTACTAATGGATTCTTTGTTGATCTTACAAAGGCATTTCATCTTGTGAATTACAGTTTACTTCCAGACTCACTATCCTCCCTAGCATTGCTTCAGATATTGTTATCTGGCTAAAAGATATTTCTCAAAAAGATCCTCCTTCCAAGTAAGCTAGCTTTCTTTGTCCTTTCTCCCCAGTACCCAGTTCTGGAGACAGTGCTCTTTATTATTTAGATGTTTACTGCATTAATCTTACATTATACACAGCTGATGTTGTCATCTTCATGTTCTGTCTTTCCATTTTACCATCAAAATAGTACTCTAAAGTGATTTTGATAGTCTTCTAATCTGGCTTCAGAGTAACCAACTAGTATTTCATTTTATTTATTTATCTAGTCAGTCATCCATTTGCCTGTTTGTCCATTTGTTAACTGGATGAATGGATTGGTCAAAAGATTATTTTCAACCAAAACCAAGCCAAAAGGCAGACATTACAATTATAGTAATGTGTGTATGAAAGTTATTAAATCCAAATGTGGTTTGATAACAATTAATATATGTACCTAGTAACAAATGTATTTGAACAAAGGAATACAACAATAAAAATAATTTACTTACAATTCAGAGATATAAACATATTAAACAAATATAGACTCACTTATTAAAATCAGATCACCTAGAAAAGTTAGGTATTAAAGGCAGAGACAGTAAAAGGAAGATAGCAAGATGACCAATTAGGGATGATTGGATAGGAAGCAATCTCCTTGTAAGATGATAAAGAAATGACTGAGAACGGCATTCCTGAACAGCTGAAGACTAAAGAAGTTCTAGATATCTAGTGGCATGGAGTGCCAGACTGTTGTAAGAACTCTTTCAGTGGTATATAACACGAATACAGGCATTTGCAGATTAGCAGAGCTAGGTAGGTGAGAAATAAGTGGAGAATGAGCAGTGTTCCTCAGACTAGGGGATTTCCTACCATTCACAAAATACTATATTGAATTGATCCCATTCTTCAAATGCATACACTCTATCTTCACCCCACATTGTCTATAGGAGAGAATCCAGAATAGTTCAAAAACAACATTAGTACAACTCTTTGATTGATGTAAGCTGGTCATATTCCTTGTCCTGGAAGAAAAAGCAGCATTTGGAAATGACATCTTACAACCCCAGCTGGAATGTGGTCATCCACTAGTAGCCATTACCTCCACCAAAAATGCACATGATCTCAATAACCTCTCTAGCATGATCTAGAGATGTATTCTTCTATCCATCTAACAGGACTATCATTGTATTACCCTCTGTATAGCTAATTACATCACAACAAAATCACTTTAAATTCAATTATTCCTTAGAGCTTACCTCTAAACTTTCTTCCAAATGGCTAACCTCTTGGTCCTGTATATTTTAATCTATTGGATAACCAGATGTACCAAGACTACCCACATCTCTCAGATCCACTGATCATGCCTTTTCAGTCACTGGACAAAGAATATGGGATGCCTTATCTCTTATGGTTAGAAACTGTGAAGACACTGAAGAATTTAGAGCCAAACTTGTTTCTTACCTAAGAAAGAAAGGCTGTGTGTGAAAGCTTCTCCTTCCCCCTACTCCCCGGTTGCTTAAAGCTATCTAAATGCAGATCATGCTTCAGAGTTATGATACATCACATGACTGTACCTGACGTCTTCCTATAGCACTTACTTTTATGGAGAATTGTGCATAATAACCCCTGTATTATTTTTTATTTTTTATTTTATTTTACATTTGTTGACCGGGATAGTCCGACTGGATGCATGTCCATTTTCAGCTGAGGCCCGGGGAGGAAAAGCTCCAAGGGTAAGCAGATACAGCATTACATAATACCAGCATTACATATTACAAACAGACTATTTACAGAGATTACATATATATATATATATATATATATATATATATATATATATATATATATGCTATAACCATTGTATATGCTGCTGCATATTCTTGACGATTACTCATCACCCAGTTTAACTAATAGTCAGTAAACAAACAAATAAATAAATGAAAGCATTCATCCTTATTCAATCATTTGTTTACTGGGTAAGTGAAACAGTCCCTCCATAATGTGTTCAGCCGTAACCCAGACCACAGTGGCTGCAGCAAAAGGATGTAGCGACAGTTTGGAATAACCAGACAGCTGATGTGTCTGGTAGATGATAAAGAAAATGAGAACATTGACAAAATGAGAATATGTGGACTCCATACAAATAGTTTATAGCAGTCATTAGATCAGGTCACACTGTTTTGATCTGAACCTTATATCTATTTATTCAGTCTAGCTCATGAATGTAATAGATGTCACTGTCAAAGTTTTGAAGTGGTAACATTTTACAGCATTTGCTACTATACTGCACAGTGGCTGTGAAATTTATGCTGATGTCTGTAATACTAACTGTCTTCACACTTCCTGCTCTCAGTCCTCTCTTATACAAAATGCTGATGACTTCACTATCATCTGCACAGCTGATAATGTTTCACACTTCCACACTTTAAAGCAAAAATCCTTCAACTCCATCAAAAGGTGGCTAACAGACAACCAACTTGTACTCATTCCCAAAAAAACAAACTTGTCTTATTTCTCTCAAAATCGTTCTTTCATCTTAAATCTTCCTTCATTATCACATCCTTTGACAACACCGTAATAAATGTAGAAACACACACCAATCTTTTGGGCATTAACATTGATGATCAACTAAAATTCAATTTACATGTTTAAAATTGTATAAAAAACTCACCAAAAACTTGGCTTGCTCTATAGAAAGAAATAATTCCTCACCAAGGACTCTAGACTCTCCCTTGCTTATGCCTATCTTCTCTAACTCTACTTGTATTTCTCTCCAGTCTTAACAAACCTACAAACCTCCCTAAAGTCTAAACTTGAATTCAAAAACTCTCATATAATAAAGTCACTAGGTTCACCGCAAATCAACCCTACAATTCACACCACTGCCTATCTCTTAATTCCCGAAAATGGCTTGAGGTCTCTCACCAACTCCTCCTAGCTCAATTGCTCCTTACTCACTCCATTTTTAACAAACCTACCTCCTGCCCTGCCATCTCAACCCTCATCACCTTCTATGTTCCTAATCACTCTCTTTAGAGTTCTGGCCAGTTTCTCTTGGAAATCTACAAGCCCAGAAGAACTATAGACCAACACCTACACAGCAGCTCTGTAGCCTTGGCCTGGAACAAACTTCCTCTAACCATCAGAACTATGTCAAATACCCTCAACTTCAAAAAGGCATTAAAAGAGACACTACTGAACTCATGGCTCTGCCCTGCCAAAACCCAACCTAACTCTCTCATCCCCTCCTCCTCATCCCTCACTTCTCACTGTTTCCCTGATACCGCACCTTCTTATTTCTCCCTCTTACACCCCCATCTCTAACTTCCTAATACCCTACCTTGCTCTGTCCTCACTCCTTCTTCACTTAACTTACCTATCACTTTCACCTCTTCCTCTGACACAAGCAGCATAGTAGCGTGACACCATAAAATTCCCCAGATTAGCGTGACACCATAAAATTCCCCAGATTCTTCTGATCTCATGCCCATTTATGTCTACACCTTCCCTAGTACCATAGGCAAATATTCAACCTATTGTTTATTGTCCTTTTTTATTCCTCTGATGTACCACTATCTCTGACACTTTGATAGTATTTTACTCCATATCTCTTTACTTCTTGGTTTTTAGAGTGTTATTTTTTTCTGTTTTTGGAGATTTTTATGTATTTAGAGTTATTTCTGCATTTAGAGTCTGTTATGTAATTAAAGTTTTCTGTATTTTGTGTTTTTTCTGTATGGAGATTTTCTCTCCGGGCCTCTGCTGAAAAAGGGCGCCTGCTCAGTCGGACATACCTGATTAACAAATGTCAAAATAAATAAAATAAAAGTAAATACCAATTAACAAAACACATACATACACACACACACACACACACACACACACACACACACACACACACACACACACACACACACACACACACACACACACACACACACACACACAGACACTTTATATGCATGTGTTTTGTATTGGAAGATACATACATATACTCACACATATCCCCCCACACACACACACACACACACACACATCTTACCCCACAGTGGCTAACTTGTCATTTGAGGTATTGGCAGTAAACCTAGTTTGACTCAGACAGTCTAGTATAGCTTGCACCATAGCTAGATGGGAGCTGAAGTCTTCCGAATACGTTACTGCATCATCTAGGTAAGCAGCTTTATATCTGAGATGGGGTTTTAGGCTCAGGGGCACCTTACAAATTGAAAAGAAGGACATTATACTGAAATACGTCATTTTGTGTTGAAAAAGATGGCTTTTCTTTGGATTCATTCATTAGAGGGATTTACCAGTATATCCTAGCTAGGTGCAATGTGGTTAAGAATCTTATCTTCCTCAACCTTTATGTTAGTTTATCAACCCTAGGCATTGGGAAACGGTCAAACTTCAGAATGCTGTCCAGCTTCCTAAAATCATATTGGGTCTAATACTATAGGGTTTTCCATTCACTTTTTGACTTCTTTATCCCTCCAGCCTAAGCATTTTTTGTACTTCTTACACAGCCTTTCTCAAGAATGCTAATCTTCTGTGAGGTTTATGATAGACGTTCCCTAGGAATAGTCTCACTATAGTGAATCAGGTCAGTTCTGCCAGCTTGCACTTAGCTGTATAACTGGTTCTATTAATTAAAGTCACTAAAATGATCTCTGCCTGATTCACAATGGTACCTGAATACTTACAGCAGCAGTTTTAGTTGTAGCACACCTATACAGTATTATAGATGCTTTAAAGCAGCAGTTCTAGTTATACTATTTACAGAGACACCATTTTGATAAGAATATTGAGAGCCACACAAATACACACACACACATTTAACATATCTATCTATCTATATATATATATATATATATATATATATATACATATATATATATATATATATATATATATATATATATATATATATATATGGACCTACTTCTAAACATTGAACCTCATATAACAGAGCTTCATTTCTGCGAGAAGAAATTAGTGAAAGATGAAATATCTGAACGGCAAGTTTTTCCCAAGGTTAAGTAAACACTTGCCCATCATCCCCTTCTCTCCACTGTAGTGCGACTCTGGTGTTGGTATATGTAGTTGGGGGTGTGTGGGGGGCATAACCCCCCCCACCTATGTGGGTTTTACTTACTTTGGTGTGTGTTTTGTATAAGTTTCGGCAAGTGTTTACATACCATGGGAAAAAATTTGCCATTCCAGTATTTCAGCTTTTGCTATTTTCGTCTCGCGGAAATGAAGTTCAGTTACATGACATTCTATGTGTAGAAGTAGATCCATACATATATATATATATATATATATATATATATATATGTGTGTGTGTGTGTGTGTGTGTACATATATATATATATGTTCATACACAGAGAAAAAGCCAGAGTACTGATGAATACACAGTTTGCTTCGACTTTTTCAACATACTTCATAGTACTCCTACAGTGTCAAAATATAAAAACACTCTTTGATAAATTCTTGTCAATATTTTACATTATTGCTTAGTAATTTGTATACTCCCCCATCAGTACTGAAGTGCTCCCAAAATTGGACTGTGGATATGGCAACCATATTGATGCCTTTCATGGGTGTAGCTAGGATTTTCAAATTTGTACCCACATATCTCACACTGCCGCTTATGGGGGGGGGGGTTCCTGGATTTTATACTCAGCTGAGAAATTAGGTAGGATCTGGGAGTGGTGCCATCATCCTAGATGGCCATTTTTCCCTAGTCTTAAGCCCCTAACTTAAATGCTAACACCAGTGTTTGGCTGGGCAGACAATATTAAGCAGCCTGAATGTGTGCCCTGACCCAGGTCCATCAAATGGCCTTTCTTACTGCTATCCTCCTGCCCATCCCAGCTTGGAATATTTTCAATAACATCTGTCCTCCCCTACAGAGACACTTAACAATGTCCCTCCTCCCCAGGACAGACACTCTCATCCCATCCCCACCAAGCACATTAATTGCTTAAACCCGGGTCACCTTGGCTGCAGTCAGGACTTTTGTGACTTAAACAGAATGTGCTGGAGAGACACGTGTGTCCCAGAGACTGCCTCTCCTATGGAACAGGCTTCCCATCCATGTGAAGCTGTGTTTGTGTATTACCCAGCGTATGTGCAATCTAGACCAGTGGATGGGGAATAGGAAACTTACACCGGGCCTGGCACCCCTGTCCGTTATGGACAGAAGTAGCTTATAAATGCCTGGTCCTCAATGTCCTATTTGGATACAAGACATCATTATTCTTTTGGGAAAATTTGGGAAGGCTTACAATGGCCTCCCTGGGTCATTAGCCTAGTAAGACTATGAATTTATAAATCTATGAATGTTTAGGTCCTTTTGCTCCTAAAAATGTGTGGTTTGTTGCTAGTCATTGGGGACTGAAGTCACTAAATAATGACATACATTTGAGTTTCAGACTTTATTTCCTTCAGAAAATTCATGCTAACACAAATCCTGCTATTTAAGCAACTCTGTAATTTTATAAGAGCAGTATTTAAAATCTGTTTCTATTTTTGAGCCTTTCTTCCCCCTTTATTTTAGGCTTTATCCAGATTTCTTGAGGTAAGAGGTCGCAAGGTATGCAAACCTTGTTACTGCTGCTGCCAGTGGTCGATCAATCTCACTCTCTCTCTCTCTCACACACGCACTTGCACTTCAGAAAATGCAGGCGAACACAAATCCTATTATTCAAGCAACTTTGGTAATTCATGACAGCAACATTTAAATTATGTTCTTATTTTGAGCCTTTGTTCCTCCTTTACTTTTGGCTTTATGCAGATCTGAGCGAAGTGGTCAAAAGGTATGCGAACCTCTTAACTTCTGCTGTTACCACTCTATCGCTTTCACTGCTCACCTTTTCTCTCTCTCTCAGTCACACACACACACTTGTGCTTTCATGCATTAGAGCATGCATACACTCACGTGCTCAGATAGAAAGTATAAACATACATACGCACATACACTTTTTTTCTCTTTCATTTGATTTTACACTCAGTAAACAGGGAAAGCGCTGCCCACTGACTGTAAAATAATAGCCCGATCGATCTCACTCTCACTCTCATGCATGCATAAACTCACACATACAGATATAAACACAAACACACTTTTTTCTTTTTTTTTTTATACTCATCAAACAACAAAAGCGCTGCTTAGCAAGTGTAAAATAATGGTGGTCGTTATGTTATTTTCAGCCTAAGCTCCACGGCAGCTTAATATGCTGCTGTGAAGCAGCCAACTTGTTTTTCAGTGGGCATTGCCTGTAGATTAACACCCTGCCGGAGAGTGTTCATTCTCCAGTCAGGGTGCCAATCTACAAGTCACCCATTAATGTAATTTACACCTCATTATCACCTACATAAGGGACGATTAAGGGGTAGGTGTGAAAAAATGCACCCTTTGTTAAAATCCAATTTAGATGCAAATGCCAGAGCAGTCTCAAATCCTTGTTTTAAAATATTTTTTAACTAAACCATCGAACTTCTTCAGGGTCCTAGTCAGAGCTTGATCATAGTCAAATAGGGCACTAAGCAGTAATAGATTGGGGCCCACCCTCCACAGCAGCACCTCCTGCAGCAGCCCCCTACCTGGACCCCCCCCCAACACAGCAATCCCATGCCCAGCCATTCCAGTGTTCCATTACTTGGCTATTTCTCCCCAGTTACTATAAACATAGTTCAAACCTATCAATGTGCATACTGATTTCTTATTTACTTCTACAATGACTACAGATATTGATATAAAATAACACAAACACCGATAGCCATTTACTTGATGTACTGTGTAAGAGTTGGAACGTAAGTCCAATACACATGCACACTACATCAGGAAAAGCCCCAGGATACTGGGGAAAATGTGGAAAAGCACCACAGCGCTGTTATACAAGGACATTATTTAAGTAAAGTAAGTAACATTTTTCTTTAATAATGTTATTGTATAATAGAAATAACCTATGGCTGGGTGTGGGTAATGCGGGATTTACTTGTGGTTGTCTTTGTTTGCTCACTCCAGCTTTGCCTTCATGACCAAAACACACCAAATGTGACTAACTCCAGCATTACCCACACCTAGCTGTGGGTTATTGCTACATTATTATTTATTTATTTTTTTATATTGAAGCCTCCTGGCTAGTATGCCCCCCCCCCTTCCCAGCCACAGGGCTCTAGGCAACTGCCTAAGTCACCTAGTGTTGGAACTGGCTTTGGTCCTAGTGGTACCCCCTATTCCAAAGAAGTTGTACTGAAATCAGTACAGTGCATACGCCTTCCAATGCCCTTAGTGCCTGGTGTAAAAGACAACAGTCACTGGCACCATGCACCTGCAACAGTAATCCCAAAGCATGCTAACTACTTTTAAGGCTTTACTCTTTACAAGGAACAATGTTCTACCATATGCAATGCCACTGTGGCTACTACTTCTTCTGTTACTGGAATAAGTGGATTTGTGGGATCAAGGTAATCTTTATATGTAAACATGCTGCAGTAAAATAGACTACAAGAATTGCTAACTACTGCCTGCATATCATACCATTACAAGACCCTCAGTTTATCTACGCTACCTCTTTAGCTTATTGTGTACAAGAAAATGAACAATATAGTTTGTACTCTGTTCATCCAGACCACATTTAGTGCCATGATGTGTTGTTTTAGTTTATGGGCACTTTTGCACCTTTGGTGAATATTTCCACCCATGAAAACCTGGAGTGGAATCTTACGAGATTATTACTGAGCAATTCACTTCCAACTCAATAAATGCTCATGAAGATAAAATTGCAAAAGGTGCCTGAAAGTTTACTTCTTCTATGTAGGTTACATTTTATCCACAGATATTATATGTTTATGCTTGCAGTCTGGTACTTGACATAAAACAATGTACTCTTCAGGCCACTAACAACAACACTTCTGTTTTAAAATTTTGTGGATATCAAATACCACTAGAGCATCATAAACCACTGATATTCCAGTATGGCATTAAACATTACTGAAAAAAAAAGTGAAACAGTTTCCATCTGTAATGACTGTAATGAGTGTCATGCTAGTGTCTGAGATATCCTTAAGATCATTCAGCTAACTGGCTTGTAAGACTTTACAAAGAGCAATGCTCTACCATATCCAGTACAACTGTGGGTACTACTTCTACAATCCTCCTGATTGCTAATCAAAGTGAAAAAAAACGGGGAATCAAACTAGTTACTAACGTGTCTCTTGTAACTCTAATCACTTACACCTGTACCCTCCTGAACCCAGACACCCAACAATATGTACACAGAGTGCCATCCCGCTTCTAACGCTTATTTACACGAGAAAATATTGCTCTCCCATCCACTAGTGCAACGAATAAATAAATAAACAAATAAATAAGATACATAACACAAATTACGAAACGCGGAGCGGTGTTACTGGACTGCACAGTGATAATAAACTGTAAGACAGCCCCATTCCTGTAAAATACACTCGTTACTTTACTGTTCGTTGTTGTGATTTTTATCTGCCTAGTTTGCTGTTGAATGGGGTTATAAGTAACTGGCTGCCCAGTGAAATAGGGTATGGACATGAGCGAAGACGACAAAATATTAACCCAGCATACGATGCTTGCCATTTTAGTCAGTTGTCTTTTGTGCATGATAATCAGTAGTGTACCTCATTTTTAAAATCTTATTTTTAAAAGACATAATAAAACGGGAGAGGTCGTATTGGGTCAAGAAAATATATGACAGATGTGTAGCAATGATGGTGTCTAAACAAAATAATAAAAGGTTTGCACTTAGGTGAGCAACACTGGTCATTATAGGTTACGTTCCATCAATTTTACCTGCTGTAAAAACAGAACCTTAACAGCTATCATTTTCCGGTTACAGGTTTAGAGAGTCTCAGGATATGAACATGGTAAGAAGATCATTTTTCGTGCCTTTTAAATGTAGAAAAATCCATGCTGCAGCGAGGAATGATGCATGACATTTAAGGTAATATTGGGAGAAATGATGCAATCAGTTATAGGTGCCTGTGTTTTGTATGCTCCTATAATCACTTGTAAGTGTAAAAAGCCAATACTCTGCATCATGGGGGAGGAGGCACTGCTGATGGTCTGAATCTTACCTGAGCAATGGAAAGGTTTTTCTGGTTTATCACCACCTCCTCTCTTGTCCTTTGCAGCTCCGTGGTCCTGGGTTCTTCGTCTCCCGCCAAACACTGTCCGTTACCCACCTCCTTTACA
>NC_056734.1:101056803-101211803 GCF_019279795.1 Protopterus annectens
GGGTCTACCTGCCATTATAAGTTGCAGACCTAGCCTGTGTCACAAAAACATGTACACTTTTATTTTCATTTTGTAGGTGTTGTGTGAGATTTTTCTTGAATGTTTGAATATTTTCTGTTTTTATATAAGTGAAAGTAAATTCAAGAAAAAAAATGTTAATTCATGCATTCCTTTCTAATGCTAATTATCCTATTCAGGGTCAGTCAGTAGGCAGAGCTTGATCAGCAATGGGTATAAAGCATAGAACCACACACACACATATATATCTATAGCGATAACTATATATATATATATATATATATATATATATATATATATAGATATAGATATATATATAAGGTTGGGACTTGAAATCATATATCAGCATGCATTTGTTGAAAATAGATCTCTTTCCACCTGTAACATGATGTTCCATAACAATATAATAACAGCTATAAATGAAAAATCGTGCTGTGATGTAATTTATATAAATTTGACCAGCATTTGGCAGGGTCATGCACAAAGCACTGATCAATAAATTAGAACAATTAAGTATTGATGCCCTTTTGATCAGATAGATGGCTGCATGGCTTACACATAGGACATGGTAAGTATTATACGGCATTTGGACAGGTGAGATTCAAGATTGCAGTCAGGGTGTCCCACAAGGCTCTATCCTATGCCTACACTTGTTTAGATTGTATCTTTCAGATATATCTTTTTCATTTTAGGTGTTCTACAGTCTGCATGCAGATGACTTGAAATCTGTTAAACTGCTTATGTGTGTTACAGATAGGGCATGTCTGCAAAAGAACTTGACTAAATTGACCATTTGGGCACAGGTATATAATACACGGATAAATACATCAAAACCTAAACCTATGTGATTTGGGAGACATAAATTGAAAAAGGTGAATATTTAATACAGCATACAGTGATTGAAGCTGTAGATTCATTTAACGACCTAGGTATATGGGTAGACTTCCTCCTAGTAAGGAAAAGGTACTGGGGTAGAATCCATGATTGCAAAGTCATCCCCAGTGAAACAGGTGGCCCACAGCATAAACCACTAGTTGCCACAATCAGCTGCAAGCAGTGGTCAGAGAAGGCTCTAAGGTCAACAGAGACCAGGCTAAGACCTGGATGTTGACTGGACAGAAAGTACAACAGTTCAAGGAATTACTCATGGCTCTAGCACCCCAAGAAGAGGAGGAAATAGGTAGAGTTGAACAAGAATGGCAGTGCCTAAAAACAACATGTGTTAGGACTGCAGAAAAGATATGTGGCCGAGCCAGGTATGGAAATAAGATACATAAGGAAAGCTGGTGGTGGAATGCAGAAGTCCAGGAAGTCATCAAAAGAAAGAAGGAGTGCAGGAAGAAGTGGCAGATAGAAAAGACTGACCAGGCCAGAAAGGACTACTGGTTGGCTAACAAAGAAGCTAAGTAAGAAGTTGCAATAGCAAAGAATAGGGCATTGGAGGTACTCTACCAACTTCTGGAAAGTGACTCAGTAAGTGGTACAAAGAAACTATATCAGGTTGCAAGGCAAAGACAGAAAGACAAAGAAGATAGTCAGACACCCTTCCTAAGGGATGCCAGCAACATCCTGCTCACCAGTCCACAGGACATCAAAGGCAGATGGAAGGAGTATTTCCTGCAGCTTCTGAATGAAGAAAACCCCACAGAAGCTGTACTCCCCCAGAAACAGTCTATGATGAGAGAAGAAGAGGAGCCCACCTTAGAAGAAGTAAAAACAGCACTAAGGAAAATAGGCTCAGATGAGGTCACAGCAGATATGATAAAGATGCTGGGTGAAATAGGGGAGAAATGGCTCCTGAGGGTATTATTAGCAGTGTGGAGAGAAAGGCATATCCCAGATGACTGGAGAATAAGCATACTCATGCCAGTGTACAAGAACAAAGGGGACATCCACAACTGTGGGCAGTACAGAGGCATCAAACTCCTATCACATTACATAAAAGTTCTGGAGATGGTGATTGATAAATGGATCTGCAAAGTAGTAGAATGAAAGATGGGAGAAGAGCAGTTTGGATTCAGATCAGGATGCACCACAATTGACCCGATGTTTGTAGTGAGACAGATACTTGAGCAGAAGCTAGAAATGAGGAAAGAGTCCAACTGGGCATTTCTAGACTTGGAGAAAGCATATGACAAGGTCTCAGAAAAGATGATCTGGACAGTACTATGGTGGTTTGAAGTCCCAGAAACATTGGTAGAATTAGTGCTGGCTATGTAAAAGGAACCAATGACTCAAGTACAAACAGTGTTCAGCCTCGCAGAGGGGTTCCCAGTGGGAGAGGGTGTACACCAGGGTTCAGTTCTGAGCCCACTGCTGTTCATACCGGTGACGGACTACATTAGCAAACAGGTCAGAGGGGACAGATCAACAAAGTCACTGTATGCAGATGATGTGGCATTACAGGCAGACTCTGAGCAAGAACTTTAGCAAAGGATAGGAGAATGGAATGCAAAACTGAATGCACATGGGATGAAATTAAGCATTAAACTGGGGAAATCAGAAGAGGCTGAGAACAGAGACAGAAGGGAAGATAGTGAAACAGCTTCAAGTATCTGGGAGGGGTGGTTGAGAAGAAGGGAAATCTGAATGAAGAGGTCAAAGCTAGAATCAGAGGGGCTGCAGCCAACTGGCATAGAGTATCAGGTGTAGTCTATTGTAGAACAATGCCAAAGAAGCTGAAAAGTAAGGTGTACAAGATGGCGCGACCAGTACTATTGTATGGTACAGAAACCTGGGCAGTAAAGATAGAACAGTTGAAGAAGCTAGAGGTGATGGAAATGAGGTGCCTGAGAAGGGTGGTAGGATGCACCCTGTGGGACAGACGAAGAAATGAGGACATAAGAGCAGAAGCAAAAGTAGCCCCACTTGCAGAAAAGATCAAAGAGAACAGATTACAGTGGTTTGGACACGTGCACAAAAGCAGAAGACAATCTGGTGAGGAGGATTTGGGACAGACAGGAAGAAGTTAAGAAGAAGCAATGATATCCGGCAAAGAGGTGGGTTGATTGTGTGAAAGAAGATTTGCAAGAGTCAGGCATGAGTGCTGAAGAAGGCAGGAGTGTGGCACTGACTCGAGAGAGTTGGCGACAGTTAACATGATACCCCGACTCCATGTAGAAAAAATGGGAAAAAAGGGCCTGATGATGATGATGATGATGATGTATATGAGGAGATCCAGCATCATATCAACCAATTGGTTAATGATAATTATACAACTATATGTTGTATAAAAAGATTATAACATCTAGGAAATTAGAAATGAAGAAGTCATTGTTTGTTAGTTACATCAGACCCAAACCTGAGTATGGAATAACAATATGGAAACCCTATAAGAAAACAAGCATAAGTAAACTGGAAAGAGTACAGTGGAAATATACCAAGAGCATCCATGGATGTGAAAATTTAAGTTATTATGAAAGACTAAAGTATTTGAACTTGTACAGTGCCTCTTACAGATATCTAAGAGGAGATCTTATTCAAGTATATAGGGCATTTAGAGAAAACTAGCTCTGGGAATATTTGGGTTATCAAAACGTAGTAGAGAATCATCAGACAATCCATGTAGAAGATTGTATAGGAATGGGAATTGCACTAATATGTTCTCTGAGATAGCAGCTGATGCATGGAACAGACTACTAAATTACATTAAAACAAGCACTAGTTTAGATATTTTTAAGAACAACATGGACGCTTATTATGGGAACCACTGTTTTGTTACATTGGCAGGCTAGAATGCCATTAATGCCTATGCTTGTATGTATGTATGCATGTACACACACACACACACACACACACACACACACACACACACACACACACACACACACACACACACACACACAAACATACACTGGACCTATAGGCAATTTAGAAGAGTATCATTTCACCTACTGTTTGAAATGCAGAAGGAAAATGGAGACCCAGTTAACAATGCATGTGGACACATGGCAAACATACAGACTATACACAGAAGGTACTTAATGCTTAGAAGTGAGCTAGATAACAAGAGCTGTAAGGCAGCAGTGCTAACTGCTACAACACTGTGCCTCCAAGTTAAGATTAAATAACATAAAATATTAAATACACTGTCCGACAGTTTTCTTTATTTTTTTTTTATTTCCTTCAGCCACAAGCGTGGGCATGGTGTTAGGTATAACACTTCTACTGCTTCACTTCTTAAAAGTAGTGCAGTAACAACAAAAATGGTGAACAGATGTCTGTGTATGTAAGAGGATGACATACATGGCACCTCAGGAAATGGCATGTATAGATTTCAGCAGATATCCACAGCTCTTTCCTGGAAGTTAATTGGTTTATTTTAGTCATTATTTTAAAGATGAAAAGTAAAAGACCTTGCTGAGTTCAGAATAACCAGTTAAGACCCAGATTAGTGACACTAAATAAAATAATTATGACATGCAATCAGTGTATGGTTTACACAAATGTTAAAGAAACAAGACGTCACAATGAGGTATTGACTTTGTATGATGGTAGGTCAGTAATGTAACATGGCACACTAAATACGAATACTAATTTATTCAATAAGGTTCTGATGCAATAACATTCTGAATAGCAGTATTATTCTGTGGGAACTACACGACAAATGAATATTTTGTCAAAAGTGTTCAGTTGCTTGCATTTTATGTTAGCTGTTATTGTAGATTACATGACACATTAGTGTTCACAGGTGTGATTTAAGATTTGTGATAACTGAACTTTAATCTCTCAATACAGATGAGGAGTTACTTTTTTGTAATCTTTTTGAAAGTATATTGCATAAACTTCTTATAACCATTACGAATGAGCAGAAACTAAAAGGGGCTCTGATAAATACCTAGTTCAGTTTGGAGCATCTCATTTTCTTAGTAGTACATTTGGTGATTACCATATACTTTACATTTATTACTGCATTTTATGAATGAAGATAGTCATTTGACAGCTTTCTTGAAAGAACACTCATTTTCATTTTTTTACACTTTTAATCTATTAAATTTGTTATTGACAGGCATAGATTTAGGGTTTTACTCAGGAATCGTGAGATGAGATAGAACTGAATTTCTTCTTATGTCCTTGAGGAAGACAGGGTTTTAGTCCATAAAATATGTATAGCTTTTGGCTGAAGGCTCTTAAATAATTGAGTGGTAGCTACTTGAAAGGTGAGTTCCTAGTCTAGGGGGACCACAAGTTACTCAAATGGTTTGAATGTCTGTACCATACTGGCATTTGTTAGTGAAGAAAAAGACATTTATTTTGAGGTAAAATGACGCTGGTTTTGAATGCATTTCATTATATTTGTTAGAGGCCAGGCGATGAAGTAATACAATAAGACTGAGGTTTGCAGAGGTTTTCAAGGTACGGCTAAAGCATTCACATTTGTACAAAAGTGTCTTTAAAATATAGTATGCATTTTAATCTGCGCTGGTAGAAAAAACAAATTATCATAGAAGTAAGGCTTTGCCCAGTGTGAGTCATTCCTTAGTGATGCCATTAGACTTTATACAGACACTTTCTGATTTAATCTGAAAATTATTTTAAGCTTGACAGTCAGATCTAATTGACATAGCTATTTGATAAAACTTTTACTTTATTTACTTCGTAACTGAAGTGGTGAACTGATCCCGATATGTTCTTTTTAGCCATGACCCTGGACTGGTCAGTACAGCACACAACTGCAATATAGCGTTCAAAATAATTGCAGGTACAGTTGGAATATGCAGCTATGGTTAATCTGTAAAGTAAATTTTCATTCAGTAGTTTTCAGGTCAAGAATACGTGGTAGTTGTCAAACATGTAGTACATGGTATTAATGTCACTCAGGTGTCACACCTGCAACTTATTCAAATTTTCATGTGAGTTTGAAGCTTAGACAAGAAAGCAGAGGCATTACTGGTTCCTTCCCTTCCCTCATTAGCAAACGGTTTCACTTAGAGGCCCATATATTAAAAGGATAATCAGCCAACAGTGAGCTTGGTTTGGAGGGAGTAAATGAGATGACTCATCTGGTGAAGGACATCAGGACATGGACTTGGTCAGTGACAGCACATTATGTCAAAGTGCAGTGCTAACCTAAGATAACAAACATGTGCATCCATAGTGCAATGTTTGCTCTCTGATTAAATTCTAGGCAGTCAACATCTTCAGGCATCAAGAAGTGATGTTTTCTTACTGTTATAAGTGTGAAGAAGTGATGGACTTTGTTATATATCATCTGTAAGGAAGAGGCACTACAGAACAAAAGGCAGCAAGCAGTGAGTATGTTATGTATTCAAGCTCAGGATAAATCATTTGTTTTCCTAGCACTATTCTGGGCTACAGACAGAGCCATATAATAGTCTCACAGCATGTATACATCTGAAGATGAGTTTTTATGCAAAGCTGTTTAACATAAAAAGAATGAGAGTGAAGCCCTCAACCCAAACCTGGGATATTTCAACATTGTTACTGTATGTTTCGCAATGTCTGAACAGGCTCATTCAGGAGGTGGGGCATCTCAGCCTGACAGAGGTACAAAAATAATGCTGACTTTCTTTTAAACAATTTAATATGAAGCCTTTTCTGTTTAAACTAACTGTAAACATCACAGAAGGTAAGTTTCAGGCTGTAGGTGATAACCTTAGAGGAGGAAGAGGTTATCTAACTATATCAAACAACCTTCTTATGCCAACAAACCCTGCTTTATCCAGGAAAGTTAAGCAGCATCAGAAGTAACAGAAAACAAGAGGAATGTTAATATTTCCTTATTTTCTCTCCAAATGATGCTGTCATTTAAAGAAGTGAACAAGTTAACCTAGTTAAGTAAGCATAAAATGTGCTAAGGTCCAGGTTGCGTTTTTAGGTTTTATAAAACATATGTAAAAACAGTAAGAAATGTTCTAATTCTTGATGTAATGTATGCAGTACCAGCAAAGAAAAGGCCAGAAGATGAATAGTGGCTTATATCGGGTATAGTTATGGCTTGCTGTACCTTATTAATTAATTAATTAATTAATTAATTAATTAATCAATTAATTAATTAATTTACTCACTCTGTTGATTGGATTAGTTCCACTAGGTTACTGTTCTCTTTTCAGGGAGACCTGAGATGGTACTCATACTGACTAGTGGAGATGTTGGCCAGGGAATTTACCTGCTCATTTTTTCATAAGTGTTTCAGGATATTTTATATCCACCTGAGCTACAGTCAACTCAGGCAGATGGAGATTCTCTTTCATATCAGTTGCTCATAGATTTGTTTATTGCTCATTGTTAATGTAAATTATTTAACTTAATACTTTTACATACTATTTTAATATTTAGGATAATATTTTTAGCATAATATTTTGTTTACTATTCATTTTATTGTTTTGTTTATTTTTATTATTTCCTAAAATGCTTCTTTTTGGATAAATGTTCTACCATTATTAACACATCTAAATGAACAATTGGCCTGAATGCACCCATAAAGGCTTAAAAAATAAAAGGTCATGGGTATTCAAAAGCCATGAAGTTGAAACACTAGTATGTCCTTAAGGAGTTATTTGTATACATCTCATGGGCCTCCACTATGGGAGGTTTAAGGTATTACACAGTGAAGACTATTGCTTGGCTGAGTCCTTTTTGCAATATATATATATATATATATATATATATATATATATATATATATATATACACACACACACACACACACACACACACACACACACACACACACACACACATGAATGTATATGCTATATATATATATATATATATATATATGTGTGTGTTTATAATTAATATTTATAATCACACAATGCTTTGTATGACTCATGCCAGACATAAGGAAATAACTGTGAATTCCTATGCCATTAACATATAATGGGATTTGTGAGCGTCACTGTTATCTTCTTTACCTTCTGTAAAAGGACTGCTTCTTTTCTGTCTCTAATCACCCTCGTTTATGTTTGACAAAGACTTAGAAGTTATCTAGCTACAGCCAGAAAAGTAGCTAAATTGTTGGCCTTTGTTCAGGGTTTTCTTTTGTTGTATGAGAGGAATTGACAGTCCCTTTCCCCCACACTACTGCAGAGATGTTAAAACTGTCACTGCACTGAGAGCCCCTTGCAGAATCAGTTCCTCTTGGACTAAAGCGAAAACCCCGAACAAAGGCTTGCAATTTAGTTACTTTTCTGGCTGTAGCTGGATAACTTCTAAGTATAATGTAAAACAAGGTCTGAGCCAAACATAAATGAGGGTGATTACAGACAGAAGCAAAGCAGTTTTTTTACAGAAGGCAAAGACGATAACAGTGACTCAGACAAATCCCATTATATGTCAATGGCATTGAAATTCACTGTTACTTCCTTATGTCTGGCATGAGTCATACAAAGCATTATGGGAAAGAGAAACGGTTGAGGGAGAATAAGATCATATTGATACATCAAGCCCCATTGGTAGCCATGTTGTAGAAAACATGCTAAAATTATAAATAAAGCACTTGGAGAGATTTTGAGGTGTTAAAATAGGTCAGGAAACAAAAAACAGATTTTTTTTAGTTCTAGGGAGGAGTTTTCCTTTCAGTATAATGAAAAGCATCAACAACATTTCTTATTTATATATCATTAGGTTATTTTGATTAAGGGAGTGGTTACACAGAGTGGTTATGTTAAGAGCAATAAAAGCATTACAATCATTCCTTTAACCAAGTCCCCCTTCCCCCTTAACACCACAGTGTAATCAGAGACTTAGCTACCTAAAACTGAAATTAAAAAGTTAGAGACAAATTACAATATAAGACCAGTTTACTAACACTTTATATATGCTTACCAAATAATCCAAACTATATTAAGAAACTTACTAACAAACTGATTAGCTAACTAACAAAAAGATCTACCACTAGACATCTATCAGAAGAAATATTAATAAATATAAACTAAACCACTTTTAATAAAGATTGCTTTCATATCAAATAAATACTTCATCAGGTCTGTGTGTCAATAACAAATTATAAAATGAATGAACACAAGTAAAAATCTACAAGTGGAAATCCAAGCAGGATGAAAACCAAAAAGGACAATTGCTAAGGTGGAAATAGAGTGATAAATATTAAAAATAAAGCACTAATGCCATGGGAATCTATTAAGGTATGGTATCTAACTAGGAAACCACTTAGTTTGAATGTGTAACCACCGATTTTTTTCTGTATTAAATTCACAGTCCTTAGTAATAATCCAGGAAGCTCTTATAAATTGTCCTCCTGGAAAATTTTTCTTGATATAGTGTGGTTACTTTTATAATGTAAATATCCATTAGAAAAAGTTTCTTTTCAATAAACATTACTGTGAAAAACCTTAGTATGTCTGTCTAATTCTAAAATAATATCTAAAATATATTTTTGAACCCATTTCACATGGTGTAAACACCAAACATTCAGGGTTATTGTTAAGACATTCAACAAACTTTGTATATTCTTTTTTTTCAAAACAGGTTTATTGTTTTAACATATAAGAGAAATATCATAACAATTTTATACAAGTAATTAAAAATAGGTATTATTATAATATTCAACAAAACAACTAAAGTATTTACAAAGACATCCACTACAATCAGATCAATTAATTAAACTAAAATACCGTGCTATTGAAATTAGAATTTTTTAACAAATTTTGTAAATTATCCCATACAATATAATATGATGTTTTTCTAGTTGTTCTCATTCTAATTGTGCTTATTTCCATATGGCACATTATATTCATAACATTTTAAATTCATTGAACGAAGGAGGTGTATCTGAAATCCAATTTCTAGTTATTATTTTCCTGGCCACTGCTAGGATAGACCATAACAAGGGAAGCTTAATCTTTTAACACATTGAGGTACAGGTGTGTTGAATAATATAAGAGACTTAGAAATAATGAAATTATCTGTAAAAAAGCCTGCAAAAATTCATTAATTGACTTCCAGTATTCTTTCAACTTCATACAGTCATAAAACATATGAGCCCAGTCAGCATTAATTTCTACATTACATCTCTTACATAGATTATCTTTATTATTTATTTTATTCATCATCAAAGGTGTATAAAAGATCTATGTAAAAATTTCCATGTATAAAGTCTCCAGACAATGGAAGATGTAGTTCTATAAGCAGATTCCAATATATATATTGTTTATCTTGTTGAGTTGGTGGGTCCCCATTAATAGAGATGAAATAATTCCAGTATGAATCTACACTGTAAAAAGTTTCTTGTCTGATAATTTTATGTATATATGAAAGTTTACCTTTATCAGAAACTTTATGCTGTAAATTTAATATCAAGTAATCAATCAGTTTTGGAATAGATTCTTTAACTGTTATAGACATTAGATCTATTCTATTAATGAGATGTTGTCTAAAGATCTGAACCTCTAACCAGCAAGTTTCTCTTAGATCAAATTCTTGTTTTAAGAAATCTAGATTTTTAACTTTATTATCAGATATCAGCTGATACCAGTACTTTAGATCATTATCTATAGCTAAATGAGCTCCTTCAGAAGTAGATGACATAAGCATACCCTGAGTATACATTATAGGAATACAATAAAATTCCATTCCCTATACTTAGGGTGCATGAATATAAAGTTACGATAACTAATAATAATATTTAATGGGTAACAAACCATATGTTTAGGTGTAATAGGTGAAGTACAAAATTCCTTTAGCAACCACAACATGGAGTTATTTACAATCATATTTTTATGTGTTAAGGAGATTTTCATGAAGTGCATACTAATTAGCTCCCAATAATCCTTCCATTTTAGATATATGACTGAACTATTAATAAAGTAATAACTTTTATAATAGAAGAGATAATATATAAATTAAAGTCTGGAAAAGAAATACCCCTTGAGACCAGCTATTAGTATGTTTCTTTAATGCAATCCTAGGTCTATTAGGTGCCCATAAGAAATTTAACATTAGTGTATTCAGTTTCTTGATAATTATTTTTGTAGGTGAAAGTATTATTGATTGTATTAAGTATAAAATCTTGGGGAATATTATCATTTTAATAATTGTAAGTCTCTCCTCCATAGTAAAAACATATTATTCCAGGTATTAAAAAGATTTTGTATATTAAGAAAACAGGTATTATAGTTATTATATATAATAGATTTAATATCTTTAGATAGTATTATACCTAAATAAGTTATCTGACTTGAATTGGGTACATATTTAGTAAAATCACTAATGAGAATATTTTTTCGTGTATATATAGGTAGTATTTTAGTTTTTTCTTCATTGAATATTAAACCAGAAATACTTTTAAAATTCATCATTTTATCAAATAAAGACTGCATAGAAGAATTAGATCCTGCTGATGTAATTAGAACATCATCTGCAAAAAGTTGAATTTTTGATGTTGTATTTTCGTCTATTTCAAAACCCTGTATGTCAGTACTTTTTCTAATCAAATTAGCCCAAGGCTCCATTACTAAAGTGAATAATAGTGGAGAAAGTGGACATCCTTGCTTTGTACCTTTAAGAATGGGTATTTTTGTGAAACATATGTTCCTACCTTAATATAAGCCAGCGTTCCTTTGTATAAATGCTCAATTAAATTTACAAATGCATCAGAGAAGTTTGTGCATTTCAGTAAGGTAAACAGATAGTCCCAACTTACTGAATCAAATGCTGAACCTATATCAAGACTAATAAGTGTTAAATCTTTCTTTTTCCTATTTGCAAAATCAATTAATGTTAAAGTTCTTCTTATATTATCAAAAGTATTTCTATTTACAATGAAGCCCGTCTGATCTATATCTATAATGTCGGGGATGATTGTCTTCAATCTATCAGCAAAAATACTCATAAACATTTTATAATCAACATTAAGTAATGAGATGGGTCGATATGAAGAACATCTAGTTGGATCTTTATTAGGTTTTAAAATTGGTGAAATAAATGTATATTGCCAAGATGGGGGGGGTTATTAACTCAGTTTGGGCCAAAATAAAAACCTTATGTATTAATGAATATGTAGTTTTAGAAAGGATTTTATATATCTCTGGTATAATACCATCATTACCCGGTGCTTTGTTTGATTTAAGCTTATTTATTTGTGTAATAACTTCTGTATATGAAATACTCTTGTCCAATAGTTTAATCTGTTGTTTATTAAGCTTTTTATTCATGTTTGTGGTTATAAACTCCTTTATTTTATCTTTAGGTTTCATGTTAATGTTTTTATGGTTAATCTTGTGAAAGTGATTTCTAAATTCATCCAGTATTTCTGGTATACTAGAAACATTCTTCTTTTTCCTTAGAAAAAGATTTCTTTGATATGGTTTTGTTTATTCAATCTTTTGTTTTATTTTTAAGTCTATGTAAGTATTTGAGGCTTATTGAATAAGACAAAACTTATATTCTCTAAAGTTATTTTAACTTTATGAGTTAAAATTTCTTTGTATTTCTCATTTAGTTTGTTTATTTCTTCAATAACTTTCTTGTCCATAATATTTTCTTTATTATTATGTTTATAAGAGTCTAATTTACTTTGAATATCTAACAATTCCTTATCCCAAGATTTCCTTTTATTATTATACCATCTGATACTTTGTCCATATAGATATGATTTTAAGGCATCCCAAACATAGACAATGGAGACTTCAGGAGTATTATTTATGTCTAGAAAATGTTGTACTTCTGAAAGTATATATTCTTTATAGTCTTTAGCTGAGTTAAGTATGCTGGTATCCTTTTGATCTGAACATTATGAGTATTTTTTATCATGAATTCAAAAACAATTGAGTTATGATCAGATATAGGACATGAAATGATTTTGGAATTAATTAAATCTGTTACCATCTGGTTAGAAATAAAGACCCTATCTATTTTTGAATAAGTTTTGTATCTGTTAGAAAAAAAGGTGTATGGTAATGATTTTGAATCTATCTGATTATTAATATTATTCAAATGATAAGAATTAGCAAAATCATTTAAATGTTTAGCATTAGATGTAATTCTTCTTTTCCTTATAGTGGTAGTATCACTTTCATGTAGTATACAATTAAAATCACCAGCTAAAATAATATCCCCTATAGAGAATGATATGATCTTATCAATATGATGTTTCACTGTATTAATACCAATTCCAGGTATCCAATATACATTAATTAAAGTGTAAGTCTTCCCATTAATTTGTATTGTAACCATACAAAACATTCCTTTGTCATCCTGATAAGACTTAATGGTTTTAGGAATGGGCATACTTTTATTCCATAAAATAGCCACTCCTCTTTTTTCTGAGTGTGCTCTGAACTAACCAATACTGTATACTTATTAGTGGCTAGTTTATCAATATCTTTTTTCAAGAGATGGGTTTCTTGCAGGAAGACTAGATTGGCCTTGTGTAAATTAATGTATCTTATTAGGCTTGCCCTTTTACACGGATTATTCAATCCATTAATGTTTAAAGAAATTCCTTTTAAAGATGTCATTTGGCATTTTTAAAACTCAAGAATCTTATGATCGAAATAACAAATAACAAGATAAATAATGTTACATCTCCTCTTTTAGGTGTACCTTTAAATATAGCTGTATTTATTAAATCTCTTATGGGATTTTGTATAGGATTCAATTTTGTTTGTAGTGACAATGAGTGTACAAAATATATTGTGGATGTCAAAACTATATACATATAACAATGAACAAGTGAAAATAAACTTTGTATATTCTTGATTGTTTCCATGAAACAAGAAAAATAAATCATCAACAAACTTTTTACAATAAAAAGTAGCAGTATTCTAAAAGCTATTTCAGAACTAGATGTATGACATTAGGTACTTATCAGTAATCATGTAGATGGGTGAGTTTGAAAAAATTCTTTAAAGATGGAATAATCTGAATTGTAGCAGAGAGTCTGCTCAAACTCTACAACCTCAAAGAAGTTTTGAGCTCAAGATGAGTAAGGTGATATCATTTTTTTGAATTTCCACCAGTTTCTTTTTTCCTGGTTCCAGTGTTGGCATTTTTCCTGTGATGCCCCAGCACTGGCCCAGTAATCAAGCAACCTCAATCCTCACCACTGGCAACAGTGGGGAAAGTACACACTGGGAGGATGACTAGTACACACATAGTAAAGAACAATTTTCCTTAAGAGCACACATAGATCACAGTCAGCCTGGGGCTGGTTTCTCCCTCTATCTCTCCAGATCCCCAGTAAGCCTCCCCACTGGCACAGCTATACGGTTGAAATCTCAGCTGAGTGGCCAAACCAAGATCTCCAATACTCTCTGTGTCCAACCAATGGTTCGTGTCACTGCCCAAGCAGCTGACACACACACTGTTTGAGATTTGATTTATAAACAAACACACACACACACACACACACACACACACACACACACACACACACACACACACACACACACATACACACACACACACACACACACACACACACACACACACACACACATACACACACACACACACACACACACACACGTGCACACACATATATACACACACACACACACACACACACACACACACACACACACACACACACACACACACACACACACACTCCTGCAAAAGGCTGGCACAGGTTTACTAACTATGCCCCCTTCTGCCCAGACTATAAGGTAGTTTTCACTGCCACCAACCACTCTTTATCAGCTACTTTAAGGCCCTTAGCAAAGGGTGTCCAATCTTACTGTGTAATGTTACTATTAACCCAAATGGCAGTTTGACCAAGGGCCAGGCTTTTAGGGTGGCCTGTCCAGTGTCACCAAATAGATATGCAAGTACTCTAGGACCTTAAATATCTCTAAACAGACCAGCCACAATTGAAAGGTTTAAATATATTTAATAATAAATAATAAAAGAACAAGACAATACTCAGTAAGTAATCAGTTACATCAGAGTTTAAAATCACAGGAAATATTTAAAACAACATTGCAGGACAGTCTCAAATAAATAAAAAAAATCTAAGATATAGTTTACTGTATTCCTATCTGAATCTAAAAGAGTTACTGTGCCCTAAAAATGTACTTATGGAACAACAGGCAGGCAGACATGGTGAGTGGATGTTCTTGTTATGTCAAAGAGGAAATGCAAAATGCTCTCTCTCTCTCTCTCTCTCTCTCAGAGAGTTCTTAAATTAATATCAAATATTACTTCTGGGTTAGGTTGGCTGACATCATTATTTGTCACCTGATTTTAGTTCCCAAGCTAAACTCCCATTGTCAGAACCTACCAACATTTAGTGTTTCCTTGTAAAAATACACAAATAAAGGCTTCAGCTCAGAGTTATGCAGCTGTTCAAAGTCATAAAGCAATAAAACACTTCTACATCTCAATCCTAGTAATTACTTCTCTTTCAAGACAATACAAAAAAAAAACTTCTAGCTCTAGACATTGTGTCTGCTACTGCACTGAGAGATAACATCTTTTGATGTCCTTTGTGGTTAACAGCGCCAGTTGTTGCAACCCTACAAGAAGCTTCCAAAGAATCAAAACCACAATGCAGGGTATGTTTACCAACTTGTTCAATAGCATGCAATAAATCCTGTAACTCCTGATTATCTGCACCAATAGACACAGCTGACATCTTTTGCTGAAATACAGACAAAAGGTATTGCTGATACTTCAGCATATTAAATTGACAGTTCAAAGCCCACTAGACAATGTAGCAGAAGTATAAACCTTTTTACCCCATCTCTCCAAAGCCCTGGACTCTCGGTCAAAGGGAATAGGATTTTTAGCAGAGGCCAGTTTAACACCCTTAGGACCCTGAGAAATTTTTCCGGATCAGGTGAAAGATTTTTAAAAAGAAATTTATGAGAATCTGGAACCCTATAATACCTATCCGGTTTGGCCGGAGTAGGGGGAAAAGAATCAGGAGAGAGAGAGAAGCTTCTGAAAAAACATCATCAACAATGTCCAATACAGGGGGAATAGCCAGAGGCTTATGCTGTGGGAGAAGAAGAAAATCCCTAAGCCTTTTCTTGGATTCAGAGAATTCCTGCCCTTCCCAGTGAAAATGCACCCTCATATCATGCAAAGTTTCAACAAAAGAATAATCCTCAGGAGGAGAGGCGGAAGGAAAAGAATCTTCAGCATCAGAATCCTCATAAAGAGGAAAAGCATAATCCTGCTCAAGGAAAGAATCTGAAGACATGTTATAATTAAACCTTTTTCCAAAATAGTAAAAGGCAAAGTTATATCTACACCGAATAGTATGCATATTAAATCTAGCTCAAAACACACAATTAGCAACGTTGTGGTCAGGACCCAGGCAGGGAATACAGTGAGTGAAAATCCCTATGAGGAATTTGCTTCCCACAAGAAATACAATTATTAACTTTTTCTGACATCTGACTGGAGCAAGAAAAAGACCTCCCCAACAGGGTACTTATCTGTAAAAAAAAATGAAAATCCTGGGATTAGATCCAAAAACAAACAGGAAAAGGCCAACCGGCATCACTGAACTGCAAAGGGCACCACGCTGCAAGAAAGACTGGGGAAATGGTGTAAGCTGAGGTCTTTATATCTTCCGCCGCATTGACGTCAGGATAAATGTGACCTCAGCTTGCACCCGATCCAGACTTTGGGATTCTGGACGATCGGGGGCTGCTGCTGGCAGGAAGAACCCTACAGTGATGACTGCAACAGTGAACAAACTCGAACATCTACATTTATGGTAAGAGTACACAACTGTACTTTTATGGCCCAGCTATAAAGTAACTTAACCTCAACTATTCTTAAGTTTTGCAAGTTAATCTTCTATGTTTCAATAGGGTGCACCGTGAATACATCGTTGAAGCTCAGTACTGTACAAACCCTTTTTCAGTACATACTTTTCTACCAGCAGTTTAATATACACATAACATACAATTCTAATATAGTGGTAACACAAGCAATTGCATCATACTGGTATTCACAAATGACATATAACTATTTACAAAATTCCAGATAGCTGTGCTGGGAGTATCTCCTTCTGTCACACTTCTATATAAATCATATTAATATTCTCAAATGGCATATAACTACTTACAAAATTCCAGATAGCTGGGCTGGCAGTATCTCCTTTTGTTACATTTTATACAAATAATATTAATATTCACAAATGACATTTAAATATTTACAACATTCCAGATAGCTAGTCTGCCAATGTGATATTTCCCATGCCCAGTTACAGCACAGTCAATCCAGACAATACACAATCTCAATGTAGTGGGTCTTTTCACAAGGAAAGAAGTCTGTAATCTAAGGGGTATGCTTTGGAATACATCAGTTTAGAGTGCATAATAATGTTGCATTGAAATTATGAGCATACTATGAAAGGTTCAGATAAATCTGGATCCTTTGGAACATTAGCAATGATTTTATACCCTGTGGTTAATATCAGTACTGAAGGGATGTATATCCACAGACAGTTTACAGAGGATTAATGACTATATAGAAAGAGGATGAAAACCATAACAAACTACTTACTCAGAGTTACAGTCCCGAGAAACAGTCACATTTTGCTAAGAGGTTAAAGGTAATGTTTCCAATTCCGAACTGCTAACTAAGGCTGATAATTCCTAACGTATATTCGGGAACAGTGTTGTAGCTTATCGTATTAAAGTGGATCCATGATCCATTCTTTATAGTGCAAACACAGGAAAGGCCCCTCATTCATCATGTCAAATCCTCTTCACAGCATTCTGTGGCAAGCCAGTTTATCATTGATTGACTCAGAGATAGTCCTTAGGATCAAGATAATGCTTGGGATGGTGAAAGGAACTTGTATAAAGTTTAATATGCCAATATGGCTCTTTACAAGTTCTGAAAGAATTGTAAATAGCTGCAATGAAGTGGTGTGTCGTAGCATGAGAAGAGAGAAGGTTTATGCCTCCTTGAGCCTCCATGATAAGTGTCATATAGGCTGAGTTTTCATGAAAGGTATCACTTGTATATTTATATATTTACTTATTTATGAATGAATAAATGTTCAGCCATGACCTGGGTAACTAGGCCAAGGACAGTTAGAAAAAAGATCAAATTGCATACAAAAATATTGCCTAAGATGTAGTGTAAATGGCAGTAGACAGTTGCTTCAGTTATACATTTTAATATGAAATATAAGCTGGAAAGGAACATTTACAAAACTTTACTTATATCTTTGCTCTAGCAGAGAACAGTAGAAAGTTCTTTAGTCCAGCTATTACTTAGTAGATATGCACAACTTGCTTAGATGCTAAAGCAGAGCTGGGCAATGTGCCCAGGTATTATGTGTGTTGGTTGCTAAAGTGATGTGTAATACAAGCTATAACAATGGAAGCAAAATTACAATGGCTGGAAATATTCTGTAAGAGCCTGGAAAGCCACTACCTCCCATTCTGTTATAAAATCATCAGCAAAAGACAAAATGCAAAGGTTTTTACTGTTTACCAGGTTAGCCCCACTAGGCTAGTGGTCTCTTTTCAGGAAAGACAGGAGGTGGTATTTATGCTACTAGGGGGAAATTTAGGAAGGACTTCAGGAAACCAGGTGGCATGAGGAACCTACTGATGCTCTAACAGCTCTGAAGTTGCCACTGTGGTGCTTTGAATTCTGTAAATGCCCCACCAATTTAAAAGAATAATATCATATCGTATATTCTGCCTTTTCCAGAAACAAAGTATAAATATATATTTGAGGTAGACAATTTTACAATTGTGTCAAATGTGTATACTGTTTCACTTTATTAATATAAATAATGTTGAAAAAGCAGGTACCGCAGAAGTCCAAAGCAAAGGAAACCAGTGCAAGAAAGTTGAGCTGAACGCAAATTTTAATCCAAACAAAATTGAAATACAGCGTTTTCGCTACTGAGACTTCAGTAGCTTCTTCAGAGTGAAAAAAAGATTGGCGCCAAATTCCTATTTTTAAAAAACTGTGAGATGACATCACATGTATAATCACAGGAACTAACGTAATTTCCTTTAAATGAACAGCTTGTAACCACAGTGCAAGTTTACTTAAAAACTCCAAACCAAGAAAAAAATCAAGGAGTTAAAAGATTAAAAACATCTACTAAAAAAAGTTTTATTCTCCTTACACCTTTAAATAAATCCACACTTTCTCTAGATGCCTAACAACCAGTGCCCTCATAATATTTTTATTTACATTTTTATTTTTACAGTGTTATTTTCTTAAGTATAAATAACTGACAATATGAGTAAAACAATTTTCATTAACTGATATAGTCACTGTAAGACTTGTTAGTTTCTATTTGGACTTTTAATATTTGAATGTAAGCACTATTTAGTGCCATATAACGTATAACACAAGTCCTTATTGGAATAATAAGTTAACACATAATAAGTTAACATATATAAAAAACTTTTTTTAGTAGATGTTTTTAATCTTTTAACTCCTTGATTTTTATGGCAATGAATTCATAGAAAATGTGTCTCTATTCTTTTAAAAAAAATTTTAAATTGACAGGATTGATTGTAAAATTGATTGATATAAGAGGATAAACTTTTTAATTGATTAGTTAATTGTTTCTGAGGGAAGTCACAAGCAGTGGGTGTTTGTGACTTTAAGGTTCAGGTACACATCTGTTTTATCCGAATAAAGTGTTTTCAACTATAAGTGGATTGGACTGCAGTTTTTTGGGACCATTGCTTGTGGTGGCGAGTGTACTATCTTCGTTATCTGCTTGGCAGTTTTTGGTTTTAAGTACTGTTGCAGTTCCTGTTTTGTTTCGTTTATAGATTGAAAGGTAGTTTGTTTATGGAGAAAGAGGAGTAAAGAATGAATAGAACTTTTTGGAAAACCTTTGCTTAAAGGGGATAAGAGGAGATAGCAGACTCATTTTTCATTTTAATTGCTCTGCTAGAAAGGTCATTCATGATTTATTTGGAGGTAGATTGACTAATGCATGTTGCTAACAGATGATTTTGGAAAATATAGTGGTCAATGAGCTCAAATGCTTTGTTTAGATTAATAAATGCTGTACCAGTAAGGTTACCCTTTCCATGTTAAGTAGGAATTCATTTGTTAATGGCTACAGGGTAGTTGTTATACTTCAACCAACCTCAAAGCAAGTTGTTTTGAGGATAACCAATTGCACTCATGAAAATAGTCTGAAAACTGGGGGTAAATAATTTTTTGGTGCTATTTTATTGTGCTGTATTCAGTATAGTAAATAATTTTTGCCAGGATCTTTCTTAGGGTAGGTAATAGAAGATATGGTAAAAATTGGAATTACTGGTCGGTTTAATCTCCTTAGTCAATAATTTTACAAAAGCAGCTTTAGATAGCTGGCATAATGTTTTGGAAGACACACAGATTATAAGAATTTTGAAGAGCGAAAGTGACAAAATGTTTGCAGTGCTAAATAATTCTTTAAAAAATTCTTTGCTGTAGCAAAAGTCAATATCAAAGGGTTATGGCTGACTAAGTTTACAGATGACTGCATGCACGGAGCAGTCATTGAATCCCCAAATTACTTATCTATGTTTCAGGACGGTTTGTCCCAAATAAAAAAACTTATGCCAAATCATGAACTGAAATTAAATGTATCCTTTGGAAAGTCATCTACCCCAGGGAAATATCACATTGACAACCCCCTCCTAAGAGTTGACTCAGTTGTTCAGGATTTGGGAACTTACGTGCACAGAAACTTAATGTTTGACCAACATCTGTCCATCGTTGTATGAAAGTCCTTCTGTATTACACAGTTTTATAAACACAGGGATTGTTTTGAGATCTATAGATGTCATTTTTTCCCCCTTTTCACAGTCGGACAGTCATTGAATATAATGCCTTTTTTTACACGTTTCTACCCAAACACATGTAGCAACTGCAAAACCCGTACAGATACCTTACTGAAAGGATGCAAGGCCTAAACAACATGTCCTACATAGACTGACTCACAGCCCTATCAGTATACTCAGTATCCTACAGACTGCTAAAAGGTGACCTGTGTCTGGTATGCAAGGCATCCTCTAATCCAACACTGATGGATTTACTGTAGATTAACAAGTCAAATGGCATTAGAAATGCTCATTCTAGGGCTCTAAACCTCTTCTGCAACATCAACAAAACAGTTTGGAGGGCCATGTATATCTCACAGATGATACTAGAACAGACTCCCCATCCACATGAAACAAAGTTCATCCCTGTCCATATTCAAGTGTAACAAAAAATTTACCCCAGGATGCAGCTTCTAAATGCTTTATCCCATGCATTAGTCTCCTCAAATGATTTATGTTATGATCCCAGATATTCCCATGAGGGGTAATATATAATTATAGACCATGGGATGGGTAAGGCTAACCTCTAACAAAATGGGATAGGTTAATTCAAATGCACAAAAGGAAACTAGGAAACTGGCTAAGCTTAAAATGGCCTACGAAGGCAGCTAGCCTAGTACTTACCTATGAACCTGTAAATAAACCAGAGTTGAAGCTCTCTGAACTTACAAGAGTATTGATGGTATTTTTTACAATAAGTTCAATTTCTTTTAATTCGACATGTTTGCAGTAGAATAGTGATGTAAAATAGGGAGGAGAAGAAGAAGGGGAAATTGGGTTGTGAGAAAAAATTGGATTGTGAGGATGGGATCCCTGTGGAAACTGAGAGAATTTCTGTAGGAAGTCAGAGCTTAGAAATAACCCTTATGTACAATGAATGGAATTAAGTGATGAAGCATTTTTTGATTGCTTACATCCAGTAAGAATGTTGACCTCATTCCAAAATTGTTTAGGATTGCTGCATACAGAGTTGTGCTTATTATTATAATAGTTTACTCTTTGTCTAGGAACATCTTGTTTGTCAGTGTTATAAAGTAGTGTTATCCTAGACATGTACCATTGTTTGGCATGTCTTCCAATTGTATTAGACTTCATTTCTGTGACCACACAGTGCTTTTAGTTCCCTTTTGAGACATTGTTTTTATTTGAGTTTGTATACCACTGGTATTCTTTGAATGAATCTTTAAACTGGACAATTCCCAAAGCCCCCCCCCCCCCAACTTCAGTGTGTGTAATTTGCTATCATTTGTGATCTTATCATTGGTGGCCAAGTGGTTACTTTCCTGGAGAGGATATACAATGTTTCAGGAGTTCTTGCTTGTAAAATTACAGCGTTTTTGCCACACCATTTTGACAGTTGATGAACTGTGGGTAGACGTTATGAAGGGGACCCTTGAATGAATGCAAGTTAGTTTTTCTTCCACTTTTTGTGATTCATAGCCTCTTTTGATACATAATTGTGCCATGCACATTTGGTTTATATCAAGCAAATCCATACGTTTTCTATCTCCTTTGGAATCCACAAAGATGCTGTCATTCACTGGAAGCCTGGCTGTTTACCAGTGTGAGCTGCTTGTTTCAGAAGTGCCAAACCCTGTACACAGAACAGTGCTCACTGCTGAGTAGGAATTAATGGACTGGTTTATAGTGGACAGGTATTAAATGGGAAACTGAAAGAACACATGGCCTTCTTATACCTGTGGATACAAAATTAAATGCAGCCCTCACTATACTTACCACTGGGACTTTACAGAGACAAACTGGGGACACTTTAGGTATCTGACAGACTTCTGTGTCAGACATACTGCAACAGTTCCTTGATATACTCTTAGCACATCTGGATGAGCATATCTATTTTCTAACAGACCACAAGAGTGAGTCAAGACCATGTGTGCCTTCTATGGCCTGAGATGTTTTTCTGAAGTACTTTGAGGGATAGATTGCATCCATGTTACTATAACACCACCAAGTGGACCATGGTCAGAGCAGTTCCAGAACAGGAAGGGCTATTATCTGATTAACTGTGAGGAAGTGCGTGATGCATGGGAGTGCATCAGTTGATGTGTTGGCCTAGGATCCTGGCAGTGCCTATGATTTTCACATTTGGCCCACACGCTCACTGCATGGTGGAATTCCTGGGTCTATATTTTAACATCGAATTCTAAAAACATTGAATGTTATAATATTGAACCCATTCAATCGAAACACCAGAAAACCGAACAGTCAGAATAGTGAATTTTTTCCCAGGGGAAAAAATTTGTTGTTCCGACAAACATACACACAACTCAAGCACACCAAAATAAATAATCCACACACATACACTTCACGAAACCCTACACTAAACCAGACATACACCACTAGCTACCCACTTACTTTAACCCAACCCTAACTCTAAAGTCCATAACTATCACACACTCACCTTACCCACTCCCTAACCTTAACTCACCTATTTACCCTAATCCTCACGTCCACACAGTCACACATTTACCTGACCCGCACCCTAACCCTAACCTTAACTCACTTAACCCGCCCCTAACCCTAAAGTCTGTCACTTCCGCACACTCACCTCACCTGCGCCCTAGCCATAACTACCGCACACTCACCTTAACCCAGTTTGTTCGCTCACTTACTTTAACCTGGTCTGTAACCATCACATCACACTTACCTGAACCCAATCTGTAACCTCCGTTCACTCATTTCCCTAAAGCCGGTCCGTAATCATTACACCACACTGCTGTAAATAGCGAAGCCACAGACCACCGAAATCTTACCCTAGGTAAATGTTTGATGTTCCGAGGCTTCGCTATTCTCAGCTTTCACACTAAAGGGTTCAGTATTATAACATTCTAAGTTTTTGAACTTCAATGTTATAATATAGACCTGGAATTCCTCGTGATCACCTACTTAATGAGTATAAACTATTCTAATGTAGTTAACCATAGTTATTTCTGTACTGATATAGTGGCATAAGTATTACTAAGTAATAACGCCCTGCTTTATTATGTGTTTCCTCCCTGTTTTGTTTTCCAGGTGATGCAGGTTACCAACTCAAACCTTGGTTAATGACAGCAGTCCATAAACGTTACAGAGTTTTTAAGGGGAGGTTTAACACCACCCAGTCCCAGACATGTATAGTCACTGAGTGAGTGAGTGTTTGGCCTGCTCAAAGCTCATTTCTGTTGCCTAGATGAGTCAGGGGTCCATGCAGTATATACCTGTTATTGCTTGCAGGATGTTTACTGCCCACTGAATTCTTCACAACATGATCATGTGTTAGTGTGATGTACAGTTACCACAGCCAGTCATCAACAGAAACAGTGCCGTTCCCTCTATCATTTGTCCCATCAGTGACAATAACAATGGTTGCCAACTGATAAAAGTAGCACTTTAATCCCTCCGTTACACCCTCGTGCATGGTACATGGCTTCACAGGCAAAGAGGTGGCATCTAATCTGCAATTATGGGCCATGACATTCACTAATTGAAAGTGAAAAGTTACAGATATAATACTTGATGCATGCAGTGTTACACCTGGGCTATGCTGAGTGTAGCATGGGCAACTTACACTGTACATCAGACATTTCTACACATATACACAACTGTGTTACTCATATGGTATTAGCTGTCATCTGAAATGGCTTAGTGGTAAATCACTGTGGCTATAGTGTGCAGGGTCCTGGGGTTGAGACTTGCAAGGGCTGATTACCTATACTCTATTGCATATTGCCTGCACAGAGGCGATCTCTGCCTAACATACAAAGCTATGTCAAACCCAGAGCTGTTGGACATGCTCCACTTAAAGAAATCCCAATCCCTCTGAGCTACATGCTCTAGGGAGCTAAACCTTGTCACCATAATAAACAGAACATGCTGGAGGGATAGATTCCTGTCCTAGAGACTTCCCATATTCTGGAACAAACTGCCTATCTATATCAAACAAAGCTCCTCATTAGCACTCTTCAAGAAAAATCTTGATGATTGGTTGGGAGATAGGAAATTCACCCCGTGGATCACTTCTGTGGCTCTGCTTGATAGGGGCACAGGAAAATAATCTTCTTGGGTGGCAAAAGCCAGGGTACCATTTGGCTAGGCTTATATAGGCCCTAAGGCCAGTAACCTAGCACCTGCCTATGAACCTGCCTATTTGTATAGCAATCAGTAGTCAGTGGTACAAATGCTACTTATACTGTCAGACTTTGCATGAAGCATAAAGGAGCAGGTGTTATGAAAGAAGTTTCTTACTATAACAATGAGCATTTCACTGCAGTGTTGAAAATGGATTTGCTAAAATAAATGTATTTGTTTTTAGCCATAAAATATGTCATTTCTGCTGCAGTCTTTTTTGCCTATTTTCTTCCTTTCATGTACAGAGAGTAAGTGAAGCACATGTGATGTGAGCTCATATACCTCATGTTTGTGAAGTGACTTCAGGATGAGCAACTTCTGTCTTACTGATGGTCAAACTTTAACTTAGATTTGGGTGATGCTCTGCACAATGTCCCACAAAGGCAGAGTGGGTGATGGTCCCTGAGGTCATAAGTAAGTTCTGGTATGTGACTCTGATGCAGGACTGCTGAAATAACAGGCTCTACTGAATGCAGGGAAACCTCCTGTAATTGGCCTAACAGTGCTGCAGGACATAGACTTTAACTGAGAGATTTTACCATGGACTTTGAGAGATTATACAATAGACTTTAACTGAGAGATTTTGCCATAGACTTTAACTGAGAGGTCTTACTGTATTTTGTGTAAGTCTGACCAGACCTGACTGCCTTTTTTCTTCTTCTTCTTCTTCTGGGAATCCACATGAACGCCTGCAGTACTTTCTTAGGATATACAAGATGTATGGCCTAATCTTCTACAATGCATGTTGACACTCACTTGTTCACATACAGCTGTGTCCCCAGTGTGTATTTGTCAAGTCTTTACCGATGTGCATAAGTAGTTTAAAAGTCATATGTGCAACCATATTGCACATGAGTATCATTATGGCATTGTATCTGGCATACACCATTCCCATGTGTTGGGGAATTTCCTCATGAACAATCTGTGGTACTGTAAATATCTCTAGCTAACGTTCAGTGGCAGTAGCCTGGGCCTGAACTATATCAATACTCATCTGCTGCTTGGCAAACAAAGCCTTGCCTGTCTTTGGAGCTAAATGTGAACTAGGTCTTCAATTGGAACCCCTGTTACAGGGGTAACTGTGAATGTTGCTACCTCTGAAGGAGTAGTCTCTTCTTCAGGGGTTCAAACTGTGCAAAACAAACAGGTGTTTAGCTACATGGTGTTTCCAACTCTTGTTGTAATATCATTCTTCATTATGTCGAATGTATGAGTGTATCACTGTCAATGACGTTATCCACCTGCTTGGGGCAAGGGGATCTGCCCCTACAGTTTGTGGACGTGAGACTCTGTCCTGAGGGTATGTCATGAGAATGAGAGTTATGGCATCATTGCTGACAGTCATTATACATTCAATATAATCCTGCTGTGGTGCAGCACAGCTTGTGATTGTTTTTGGTGCTGAAACTGTGAAGATGCATGCCCAGATGTGGTTAATTTGAAATGTCACACTTGCATATTTTTTTGTCTTAAAAGAATGATGTCCAAACTTACCAGGCAGTGTCTGTAGAGTCTGTGCTACAGTGATGTAGATACAGTACCTGAAGAGAAACCATTAAAGAATTGTATGTTCACAGGTACTATGGCAAGTACACCTAGCCTGAATTGATCAAAGCAAAAACACTAAGATTCTGCACTGACCATGTGTGGATGTTGTAGCAGTCTGAAAGTACTAGTGTTGGTACCATCTCAAATTATTCCTGCAGCATCTTCCACTGCACCACTTATAGAGAGAAGGTGCTCTTCATCTGTTGTTAAAGGTCAGAGTGTGGAATGACCAACACCAGTGCTGATATGGGCAATTGTATGTTTGCCTAGCCTTTGTAGTGGCACATTCCACTGTTTATTTATGTATGCATGTATGTATGCATTTATGTATGCATTTATTTATTTTTAATCCTTTGTTGATTGGGTTATTCCCACTAGGCTAGTAGCTTCTTTTCAGGGGAGGCACTAGGTGGTATTTATTTTACCAGGGAAAATTTGTCAGAACATCAGGGAACTTCCACTGCTCATGGTTGTGGTGAGTAGGACCCATTTTACATGAAAACTTCCTGTTTCCATTTCAGGTGCAGAGGCAGCTTGGGGAAACAGGGAGGCAGATGGAGAGAGAAGGAAATAATGGAGTAGTGAGAGAAATGAAGGAGAAAGCCAATCTCACGATTGGAGAATATATGCAGGATTCTGAGGAGATGTTTCAAACAAATTGGTTTGATGGAGATAGCTAGGCAAATGACTTGGCAAATGATGACCCTCCAGTCAGGAGGTTTGTGGGATTATTTACTTTAAGAAATGGTGAGTGAACCAGAAAATGAAGGAGATATTTCCTGGGGGGGGGGGGGGGTTATAATGGAGAAAACACAAAAGGAGGATTCAGAGGCAATTATGAAAAATAGCAGTGAGATGGAAAAGAAAACATATACAGAGAAAGTAGAAAAGAAAGAGGTAAAAGAAAATGATAAACAGACATACAGGATAAGAATTCAAAGTAAAGAAGACAAAGAAATGGACAGGTATGAAGTGTGGGACAATTTAATAGCTCCATTGAGTTTAAAAGCACATGAGGTGAGATCATTTATTCTTATTAACAAGGCATTCTTTAGCTATGTCAAGAATCTAAGTGGCAATTCCCAGACCTGCTCAGAGTTAGTGCAGAATGGCACAAAATACACTGAACTGACCGATATCGCCAACATCCTGGCAGACAGGTTCACTGCAAACTTCACCCCACTCTCACCCCCAAAAGGGCCCATAACCATACCAGAAGAATGTAGTGCCCCTGAAATCACAAACACTCAGGTTAAAACATCGCTCTCCAAAGCCAAAAACACAGCATCAATGGGACAGGACAGTGTCCCAGGCTGTGTCCTGCATGAGCTCAAAGATGAACTAAGCCCTCACCTAAACACACTGTTCAAACTCAGCCTCTCCACAGGCTAGATGCCCATAAAGTGGTGCACAGCAATGATTATTCCGCTCCACAAAGGTGGAGCCACAACAGACCCTGGGAACTATCACCCTATAAGCCTGACTAGCTTGGTCTGCAAGATTATGGAGTGCATCATCATGAATCTCATTAACAGAGACATTAGGAACCTCCAAACACTGGACCCTACACAGTTTGGCTTTGTTAAGGGCAGATCTTGCCTCCTAAACCTGGTGGACTACTTTGAGACAGTTACCAAGGCTATAGACGAGGGAAAGGTGGTCCACACAGCCTACCTAGACCTTGCAAAGGCCTTTGACACCATTCCCCATTCTGGTATTATAGACAAGCTCACCAGCCTGAACATAAACCCCTACATCATGAAATGGGTTGCCAATTGGCTCAAGGACAGAACCCACATGGTAAGAGTTGCAGGAGCTAGGTCTGACTCTAAACCGGTTACAAGTGGCATTCCCAGGGCTCACTCCTAGGACCCATCCTGTTCGGCATATACTTCTCAGAGGTACAGGCAAGCACAGGAGGACTATGGCTGACCAGGTTCGCAGACAACTGCAAACTAGGGACTATAATTGATTCTCTGGCTGACACAGACATCCTCCAAAAGGGTCTCACTGAGATGGATACCTGGTGTCAACTCCATGGCCTCAAGCTAAATGCCAAAAAGTGCATAGTCATCCCCTTTGGAAAAAAACAAAGTACCCACAAATTACCACGTAGGTGGTAGCCCCCTAAATATGGAAGATGAAATAAGGGCTCTGGGGACCCAAGTAGATAGTAATCTCTCCTTTGATAATCACATTGCCAAAGTGGTTAGAAAATCCTTCTATGTGGCCCGCCTAATCACAAAAGGGTTTGCATCCAGATCAAAAGAGGTCATTGTAAGATTATGCTCAACAAAGTTTTAAGTTTTTTTTTATTTTAATTTTATTTTATTTTACATTTGTTAACCGGGATAGTCCGACTGGATAGAGATCTATTTACAGCGGAGGCCCGGGAAGAAAAGCTTCACAGTTTATTAACAATAATTAAAAACAGAGGGATAAACAAGCAAGCATAGAACACATGAACAAGTGAGAGATTAAAGAATGCATATAACATATAAATCAGTGAAACATTAAAGACACATACAGTAGTACTAACAGAGGGATAAACAAGCAAGCATAGAACAAATGAACAAGTGAGATATTAAAGAAGACATATAACATATAAATCAGTGAAATATTAAAGGCACATACAGTAGTACTAACAAGTATATTTACAAATTATATAGTATCATCTGTTTGTCAAGTTAATAGGCTACAACCAGGTTGAAAGTAATTCTCTAGAAATATGCAGCATAAATAAGGTATAAAATAAAGCTTGCTTAAATGTAGAAATAGAGTTTAGAAATATGTGATCAGCATCCATACTAAATGACTGTGACTTGGAAAATAAGGAATCTGCTGAATGGACATATTTCCTTATAGACTTAAAAACAGGATGTATGCATTTCATTGTCAGTGAGAGCAAAAATGTAAAATCTGTTTTTTTTTTTAAAGAATGGACAACAGGACATGTTTCAATCATATGACACTGTTGCAATGTGTTTCCTTAAAAATATGCTTTTCTGCACTTAACAGCATTTGCACAAAAACAGATGTTCTTATACAAAGATCCAAATAGAATACTGAAGACAAAAACAGGATGTTCACAATGTCAGAAAAAATGGCCACTTATAAATTCAATAAAAATGTGACAGGACATTGTTAAACAAGGAAGCTTAAAAATAATATCATTAAGTCAGCATTTGCATCAGTATCTGCAACAATCAGTATTGTTTCTACAGCATGAGCAGTTCTCCAAAATAAAATACCAAGAGGAAATGTATATGTGTGTGCATGACTAAAATTGTATATAAAGATCTGTATTAATCCGGTTATGTTAGGGGTATTGGTAGGGATACATTTGTCCTGAGGTAAATGTTATAACATCCATGCTGATTGAGAAGTAAAGTAGAACAATAACTAAAAGCTGCAACATTAGTACGTGTAGTTTGTTATAAAAAGCTATTTGTTACTGCTCTGAATTGGGTGCTGCAAAGTATATTCTCTCATCAGTGTATATTCTGCAAGTTTCTGAATGCAACAGACTGTGAATGCAACTATAACCAGACTTTAATTTCAGCAGAATCCAGCCAGCAAGACTGAGTGTCTTAAGAAGACTTCAAATCCATCACAGTAAGCAGCACCATAGTAACTACAATAGCAAAAAATTATTTTTCAATGGCGAGCCTACCTGCATTCGAACACAGAGGGAGAGATAAGCCCTGCAGAGGGTCACTTCAGTCAAATTGCAGTAACTAACATTTGTACGTATGTGTCATTTCTAAACAGAAGTATTTCAGTTTATGCAGCTTGCAGTAGTAAAGCTTTTTCAGACGTCTAAATCCAGATTGAGCCGGCAGTGCAGGAAAGTCGCATTGCCATTAATTCTTCAAGGAAAGGTGGTCATCTACTTACACAGCAGTTTGCTGCCTGTTGTGTTTCCCCAGCTTCTCAAGTGACTCTGAAAAAATTCCAGCCATCAGCAACAACAGCCTGATCACCTGTTTTTTTGCTAACTGGTAAGACTTTTTTCTGTGTCACATTTTTAGTATGGATGCTATTAGACATAATTCATGCAGGAGTAAACCAAGCTTTAGTAAATTGCAGTGGTGGTATACACAGCACATTAATAAGTGTAAAACCTTATTAGGGCAAGTTAGCATACAGCCATTATGTAAGTGGATTGTAACATTTGATTGGTATTTGCAACAAAAAATTGAAGCATATCATAGTAAATGTTTATTGTGTGATTCAAGAGAAACTGCAGTTTGTGTATTATGCCATGAAAAGGTATTGCATGATATTGCTAAAAAATTAGACTGTGAAGACAGACCTTTTCATGATAAAAAATTAACTAAGGATAAAGTGTTTCCATTATATTCATATATTGAACAGCTATGTCCTGTCACCACATGTGAAAGGTTAATCTCAGAGTTGCAACAGCAGTCAAATTAGTTACTGATAGAACCTCAATTAAATTTTGTTACAAAAGAATGTAATAAACTTCTAAGAGACAGACACAATGAGTTCAGGAAACTTAGACAAGTTATACAAACATTTTTTCAAAAGTGCATAGGAGTTTTAAATTCAGCAGAACAGGTTACTAAAGAATGTCAGAAAGACCATGCAACATTACAGGAAACTCTTAAACAGCAGTTACAAAATAAAGGAAATAAATTAGCTGAACTGACAGAGACTGACTTCCACCATGTAACAGCTGAGCTTAAGAGAACATTGGGGAAGAGCAGGAAACTACAGCTAATCTGTGCAAAAGAAATATATTTTATAATATGTTTGTGTTTTGAACTGAAATGTGAGCTCGTACCTTCCTAGACTAGATGAATAGTTACAGGAAATGTTGGAAAGATAGGATAAACAACAAGACTGACTGACAGACAAGTAGCTTAAGTTTTTCTAAAGCATTATTGCTATTAAAACATAATTGTTAAAATGTTTACAGGCAACACTATTTGGTAATTGTAATAAAATATCACAATTGTGCATAGATGTCACTGATAATCTGTTTGCAAGTAAATATTAAAAAAAAAAAAACTCAGTTGCATCAAGTACAGCCAGCAGATGGGCTATAGTATACATACAGTTCAAATCAATTGTGCAGGAGGGTATACATACCTACTAGTGGTAATAAACAGCAAACACTTTATAAAAAATGATCAAATCAGACAAAGGTCCATAGTTTGTTAACCTAATAAAGTAGATAAACAATAGTGCAATACTACAGGGGGGGGGGGGTATCTGGTTATTATTGTATTGTTTAGTATTAAATTGTATTTACAACCTGTTAAACTGTAAAGCTATACAAGAAATGGTTTAAAACAATATATGGCTTAAAATTGCTTTATTACAGCTATACAAGAGAGAGTAAAGATATGTAAAAAATTGAACAAGAATGGTCACTATTTGTAATATGTTTTTGGCAAGACAATGTTGGTATGCAAAAAGTATAGTTGCCTCTGGTGGCAATTCCACTAGATACTTCTAAAAAGACATACGAATTTTCCAAAATTTTGCTTGATGTTAATGTTACTAAATTTGTAACATTGGACTAAGTGTACTTTACAGTCTTTGCATGTACAACTACAAAAGAATTCAGTACAAATGAAATTAATGTCTAGTAATAAATATGTGTTAAAAAACATGTTTAAAAAATGGGTCCAGGGTACCTATTAGATTGAAATGCATGAATAGCAAACAGTCTGTGTAAATACACACTGCACAGGATACATTGTAATAAGTTCAAAAGTAATTTGTCAAGTTGTAATATTATCACTGGTTTCAAGTTGCAGTTTTATCACTGGTTTTTGGACCATCATTTTATCTGTACTAGTACTGGTTACCCCAGCTAGAGAAACATTATATTAAAATATTGTATTCATACAGCTAATGGACTAATATGTAAACAGCATTTTTCAGAGTATATTTCACTGTCAGTTAAAGTTTATGGGTAGTTCAGAAATATAACCACTATGTTATGGTTAAAATGACATTGAAACTGTATATTTTCAGCAGTGTATAAATGCTTGCAGTAGCACATGGTTCTTGTCTCTTATAGTTAATTCAACAGTTGCAAAGAGTTAATAAAAGAGTTCTAAGTCATCAATGAAATTCTGTGATTGCAAAAGAATAAATTAATCAAGTTAAAACTAATGCAGGCACAGCTCATAACTGATGGAATATTTTCAGAGAATGGTCTGCAAAAGAAAAAGTTGTTAAATACATTCAGTTTTAGTAGTAATACTTGATGTAATTGTATTAACTATGTAAAATTTAATTTTGACTTGTTGCATCAAAAGAAGACTAAAGATTTTGTTTCTTAATGTGTTTTCTATATAATGTGATCAAAATACATATCAGTATAAAGTGTTTTGAGTATGTTTTAAAATAAAAAGTGGGAATTGTAAGATTATCCTCAACAAGGTTTTAAGGTTGAAAGTAATTCTGCTAGAAATATGCAACATAAATAAGGTATAAAATAAAGCTTTCTTAAATATAGAATATAGTTTAGTAATATGTGATCAGCATCCATACTAAATTACTGTAACTTGGAAAATAAGCAATTTGCTGAATGAACATCTTTCCTTACAGACTTAAAAACAGGATGTATGTTTTTCATTGTCAGTGAGAGCAAAAATGTAAAATCTATTTTTTAAAGAATGGATAACAGGACATGTTTCTCTCATATGACACTGTTACAATATGTTTCCTTAAAAACATGCTTTTCTGCACTTATCAGCATTTGCACAAGAGCAGATGTTCTTATACAAAGTTCCAAATAGAATACTAAAGACAAAACAGGATGTTCACACTGTCAGAAAAGCTGGCCACTTATAAATTCAGCAAAAATGTGACAGGACATTGTTAAACAAGGAAGCCTAAAAATAATATCATTAAGTCAGCATTTGCGTCAGCATCTGCAACAATCAGTATTGTTTCTACAGGATGAGCAATGCTCCAAAATAGAATACCAAGAGGAAATGTATATGTGTGTGCATGACTAAAATTGTATATAAAGATCTGTATTAATCCGGTTATGCTAGGGGTATTGGTAGGGACACATTTGTCCCGAGGTAAATGTTATAACATCCATGCTGATTGAGAAGTAAAGTAGAACAATAATTAAAGCTGCAACATTAGTACGTGGAGTTTGTTATAAAAAGCTATGTGTTACTGCTCTGAGTTGGGTGCTGCAAAGTATATTCTCTCATCAGTGTATATTCTGCAAGTTTCTGTATGCAACAGACTGTGAATGCAACTATAACCAGCCCTTGATTTCAGCAGAATCCAGCCAGCAAGACTGAGTGTCTTAAGAAGACTTCAAATCTATCACATTAAGCATCACCATAGTAACTACAATAACAAAAATAAATTTTTCAGTCATTGTGCCCCTCTGCGCATCACTCATCAGACCCATCATTGAGTACAATGCCCCATTTGGAAAGTACCTTACAAAACAGCTGGAAAGACCACAGACGTACCTCACCAAGAGGATCACTGGCCTCAAACAGATGCCCTATGTAGCTCGACTGAAGAAACTCCAGCTGTACTTGGTTGCATACTGCCTACTCAGAGGTGATCTCTGCCTGACATACAAGGCCATGTCCAACCCAGAATTAATGGACATGCGCCACCTAAAGAAAACCATATCCCCTCAAGCCACATGCTCTAGGGATTTAAACCTCACCACAACAATAAATAGGACGTGCTGGAGGGATAGATTCCTGTCCCAGAGACTTTCCATGCTCTGGAACAAGATTCCAATCTAAGTTAGGCAGAGCTCCTCACTAACACTCTTCAAGAGAAACCTTGATGAGTGGATGGGAAACAAGAAGTTTACCCCAGGGATCACTTCAGTGGCTCTGCTGGACAGAGGCACAGGGAACTAATCTAAGGGGGCGGTGAAAACCAACACATTCTGGGTAGGCTTATAAATGCCTTTGGGCAGATAGCCTAGTACCTACCTATGAACCTATGAACCTATAATCAACACTTACCTAAGTAAGAAAATCCTCCCCATTTCTACATAATCTGGAATGCAAGTAAAATCCTGTCTGTTTCATCCAGAATGCACAGTATCTTGTCTGCTCCTCTGTGGTGCACCAGAATGCAGAGTTCCGGTTTCCTGGTTTCTGTTCTTGGTCTCGGTCTGAGACTGGCTGCAGACCTTGCAGTCTGATCCCCTTTCAGTCTATGCGGTTAGCACTGCATAGAATTCTGGGGCATCTGCAGACTGCTGCATTCATCCTGAATCCAGACTGGTAAGACAGCAGTCTGGATTCAACTTTGCAAGCACGCTTGTGTGCATTTCAGGAGTTTACCATTGTGGTTCAAAGCTGGAGGAGCTGCAGTCCTGCAGTCCGATATCACAAGCCGCCACTGCTCCTGCTAATTATATATATATCAAACCTGAGATTGCAAAATAAAACACCTTGTAATGAATTGCCAAGCCCAGTCTGTAGAAAACTCTGTTTAATAAGGCCCAAAAGCAACTAGATAACAACACACATCAGAAATAACTCCAGTCAAGTGCTTTCATCTTGAAAAATCAGGACTTCATCAGAACAAGTTAACAATGATAATTATGCAGTTAAATACTTTAAAAAAAATTCCACCCACTAATTAAAAACCTGGTGAATAATACGTGGCATCATCACATCAACACTCAATGGTTTAACTTTAAAAACATACCCTAAACATTATTATAAAATAGTAGCTTTGTATTTTAAAATTGGCATTATGAACAACAATCATTGATTCCTGGACATACAGTGGCATTTAATCTCAATTGCCACAAAAACTCCATTGTCTCCAATTTGTTTTGCCAATGTCCACCCCTAATGTCTTGCTTCACAACCTGTAATATACCAAAACGAAAGCCTGGACAAGAAGGAGAATTTTCCAAATGCCTTCTTAGACCATTGCTATCATTTTTAACCCTAATTGCATAAATACATTTACGAAAGGGTGTCTCAGTCTTTCCTATGTAAAATTGTTGACATCCTACATAGACAGCAATGTATACCAACCCTATTGAACTACAGTTCCCAGCAGCTAACCTGACATTTATAAGGGGGTCACCAACCCAAATGTTGCTCCCTCAATAATGTACCTACAATAACTACAAGAACCATATTTGGTAGTTCCCTTTAAACTTAAATTAACAGGGATTATTGGGTGTTCAAGTAAATATTTTAAATTAAAATCTGTTTTATATACAAATCTAGGGGTGTTAGAGTGTACAAAGGACCTACTATCTTCCTGTAACCTAGGCTGTTCCAAGGGGATACCTAAAAGGGGTACATAACAAGTCCCCCAACCACTGAGGACCTGTTCACAAGTCCACATAACCATTTCCCTGTGGTAACCTCTGTCTGTAAAAAACTGAACCAGGGTCCCCATTTCTTGTTTGCAAATGTTCAGTTCCGAGCACATCTGGGCCAACCTCACCATTTGGCCTTTGACTATATTTTTCTTCACATATCCTGGGTGACTACTTTTGAAATCAAGATAATCATTTGAAAATATTGGCTTCCTATACATTTTTGAACTGAAGCCCTTTTTTATTTTATTTATTTATTTATTTATTTTACATTTGTTGACCGGGCTAGTCTGGCTGGATAACAAGTCCATTTTCAGCAGAGGCCTGAAAAGCTCCAAAAACACTAGTACATTACATATAAGAAATATGAAAAAAAAAAACTAACTTCTAGCAAGGAATATACTTACTGCAAGAGAGTGAAAAGACAGTCACCAGCAAAGTTGTTTGACTTAATTTGCCCATTAGTTTATGAGAAGAGCGTAGGGAGTTGAGATTGTTATAGGGGATTATCAGTTGAGAAATAATTGGGGTGTTGTCAGGTTGATAAAGTATACTATGTGCAGTAGAGAGTTGACACCTTTTTGACAACATCTTTGATCAATGTCACATCAAGGTAGTCTATTATCACATCCTTATGATTTGACATACATTTAAAATAGTCACAGATGCTATTTAAAAAGCCCAAAAACTGTTCCTGCCTACCTGGAACCTTCCATGGAATAAAAAGGTCATCCAGAAACTTTAAGTAACAGTGCCAGTATTGACAGAATGGACTTGTCAAACATGTCTCCTTTCCCAGGAATACAGTGCTAGGTTAGCAAATAGTGGGGCACAACTGGCCCCTATTGCAACACCTCTAACTTGTCTAAAGTATTCCCCTTCAAATACAAAAAAATTGTTCTTCAAGATGACCTCCATAACTAACATAATAAAATTTAATATAGAGCCCCTTAAAGTGGGTTTCTCCATTAAGGCTTTCTGGAATAATTCCAACCCTTCCTGATGGGGAATGGAGGTAAACAGATCTGCAACATCTATTATTGAAAAACAGACAAGAGTCAGAGTAATATTCCCACTTTATCCTGGATAGAAAATCCCAGGAATCTTTTAAAATTATTTCAATATCCATCAACGAGTTCCTAATTAACCTGTCCACAAATATCCCTAGGGGATAAGTAGAACTATTGTGTGAAGTCACAGTAAGTCTGTATGGGGGATTTTCAATACACTTGTGTACCTTCAGGATTCCAAAAATAGTTGAAATAATGGGATGTTCTATAAGTACAAAATTAAAAATGTCCTCATTAATACTTCCTTGAAGTAAAGAATCTTCCAAGAGAAGTTGAAATTTTCTATGAGCTATCTTCATCTCATTACCTGGCACTACTTAATACTTGTCCTCACAGTATAAGGTGTTAAACAATTGGTTAACATAATCCATTCTTTTAACAATAACCATCCCTCCTCCTTTGTCAGGTTTCATGAATTGCAAGTTAGTGTTCAGCCTTATTTCATTCAATAACCTTGTTTCATCACATGTTAAATTGTAACACCTTCTTTTATGGGTATGAAAACATTCAATAATATCCTTTGTGCACATTTGTTAAAAGGTACCAATAATGGGGTGTAGGGGAGGATTGAAACAGCTTTTCTTTTTAAATAAAAGTCCACTGTCAGGATGACCATTATCTATATCCTTAAATATCACCCTAAAATTTAATTTTTGAGTGTATAATTTCAGCTCAGTTAGGGTCCGAGCCAAGTCCACCCTTTTTGCTGGTACAAATTTAATACCTTTACTCATAAGTGAAAAAACACTTTCATCCACTTCAAACATTGAGTAATTGAAAATATTAAAGCATTGGTAGCTCAATAATTTACCATCAAATGCTCTTAAAATTAACCCTTCATTTGTTTGTATTGCACAGGGACTATCTGTTGTAACTCCCCTCCCTCCATCTTGGCCCTTATATTTTGTTCCTCCACTCCCTCAGACCATGATGGTATTCTAAAAAAAACTTAATTTCCTCTACCTTTATTCTTATTTTTGATCTGTAACCTTTCAGATCTTCTGGGTGGGGTGGTATTCTTGCTCATAGTTTAAATCAATATCAATAGCTAGTTCACCACTAACGTCCCTTTCCCTAAAATTAGAATCCCTAGTATAGTTGACTTCCCTGTCCTTTCCCCTAGAATTATTATTACCACTCACTATTTCATAAGATTTGGGAAAAGGGTAAGCTACTTTGTCCTGGTATTCCACTTTGTCCCTGTGTAGCTTCTGCTGTTTATGCTTAAAATTTAACTTAACTTTTTTATTTTTTCAAGCATGTTATCGTATTTTACAGAATACACAGAAAAGTGAACATCATTAATCATATTATCAGTAATTTTGTCAACTTCACACATAAGTTCATTAATTTTCTTGTTATTCACTTTTATTATGAAGTCCATTAACTCTATCCTGTGTCTATCAAACATCTCAATGAGTTGAACACATTCAGTTTGTCCCTTTTTCAAACCATTAGGGAATTTATAAGTCTTCAACCCCCTTGGTACTCTCTTGTGTATAATACTTTCTTTGAGATAAGCATTGTCACATTGGTGGTTACGTACCTTCATTAACCTCACTTCAAGTTCTTGTAGCCTCCTGTTAATGTCTCCACCATCAAAATTGCTGTAATCTGACTCAAAATTAAAGTCTGTTTTGAGCCAGTCCTGAAAACTTTTAGGGTGTCCCCTATCTGTTATTTCATTAAAGCCTTGGTTGTATGGTATTGAAATTTGGCTGTAATCTTTCATTGTGGCTGCCATCAGCCCAGAAGTGTTACCACCTGTTCTGTCTTGTCCAATCATGCCTGGTCCAGCCTGGTGCCTCACAGTGGTCTCTGGGAATTGTAGTCTCTCGACCGACTGCTGCAGTTCCAAAACTCATTTGTTAGAAATTAGTTGAATTAACTCATTTTGCATAAAAACTGCACCATTAGATGGATTAGAAGCACTGTTGTCCAACATTAAGGCACAAACACCAGTTTCCATACTGCTTCAAACAGTAATAACACTGCAGTCCATAATCGTAAAAGTCCAGAAGGCACAGACAACCTGGCAATCACAACTCACACTGAATAGCCAACTGAATAAAACTGCAGTGTCCTTATGAGGTATTACCCAACAAAAACAAAATAAAACACCTCATAATGAATTGCCAAGCCCAGACTGTAGAAAAACTCAGTTTAATAAGGTCCAAATACAATTAGATAAAAACACACATCAGAAATAACTCCAGTCAAGTGTTTTCATCCTGGAAAATCAGGACTTCATCAGAACAAGTTAACAATGATATTTAACTGCATAATTATCATAAAACACTCCACTCACTATTTAAAAACCTAGTGAATAATATGTGACATCATCACATCATCAACACTCAATGGTTTAACTTTAAAAACATACCCTAAACATTACTATAAAATAGTAGCTTTATATTTTAAAATTGGCATTAAGGAACACCAATCATTGATTCCTGGACATACAGCGGTGTATAACCTCAATTGCCACAAAAACTCCATCGTCTCCAATTTATTTTGCCAATGTCCACCCCTAATGTCTTGCTTCACAATCTGTAATATACCAAAACAAAAGCCTGGACAAGAAGGAGAATTTTCCAAATGCCTGCTTAGACCATTGCTATCATTTTTAACCCTAACTGAATAAAGGTGCTCCTAAATACATTTATGAAAGGGTCTATCAGTCTTTCTTATGTAAAATTGTTAGCATCCTACACAGACAGCAATGTATACCAACCCTTTTGAACTACAGTTCCCAGCTCCCACTCCAAGATTGCACTAAGGTGGGAAAAAGGGCAAATTTCCGGATCCCTACTTTAACATGATCTCAGTTAGAATAGTTTGATGGAATGAACTGTCGATCATATGGTCTTGACCATATGGGTTTTGACGATTTGTCCATTTGATCTTTTGACATAGAGCCATCATAAAATAGTGGGGACAACCAAAAATATTTTTTTGGGGAAAAGAAGTATATTTGATAAGCAGCTGCATTAAAAAATTATATTTGTGGGGAAATAGGACATGATGCAAAAAATGTAAATTGAAATATTATAAATGTAACAAAATTGGACATTTATTTTATTTATTTATTTTATTTATTTTATTTTATTTTATTTTTGTTAACCGGGAAAGTCCAACTGGACACAGGTCCATTTTCAGCGGAGGCCCGGGGAGAAAAGCTCCATGATACAATACAATATTAGATTAAAACAGTACAAAGCAATTCTTAACATTTTTAAGTAGTACAGAGGACCATTTACATGGCATGTGATAACTCTAGTAGAATATACAGTCAGTACTCTAGTAGAATATACAATTAGTACAAATAATACAAATATATATAAACATTTTTTTTTTTTTGTAGAAATATTAGTAAATATAAAGTTGTAATGCATTTATGCTTTAGTATAACTGAGAAGTAAATAAATGCCCATAGTGGCATAAAATAGGGTAAAGGTATAGGTAGGATGAGAGTAAGATAAGCTCTGTTAGGTATTGTGTTAGTCTAGAAACGGATTAGAGTGTTTTTCAGGTAAGGGATATGGTACAGAACAGTACAAGTGTTAGAATGTTTACTGCTGTTAGATTGATGAAATGTTAGGATGAATCTGTGGGATAGCAGTAGTGCTCAGTAAAGGAAAATGTTGTAGTGTAGCATAGTCCTTGCAACTGAGCATAGATGTATTTATGTATGGATTGTAAAAATGACAGGAGTAAGGAAAAAGAAAAAGAAAGAAAATAAAGTGAACGAAATCATGAAAGTTTAGAAGTAGTAGAAATAGCAGAAAAAATAATATTAAAAATAATAAAGAGGGTATAAAAGAAGGCTCTGAAATAAGTAATGAAGGAAACATAAATTGGAAGATAATAAAAGAAAAAATAATTATATTGGTAAAAGGGTAAAGCCAGCAAAGAGAATTTAAAGGGATAACTACAAAAGAAAAAAAAGAAAATTGATGAAAAAGAATATATACAGCTAATGGTCAGGGGCTGGTATTTGACTCACAGACACAAGATGCAGTATTTGATTCTTACCTTTGGAATGGAAATTGGCTAGGATTAGTATGGCCCATTAAAGCAGCGAGCCTAGTAATCAGCTATGAAACCATGAATCTAAGAAAAAGGGAAAATGAAAATGAGAGCCTTTTCTGTAAATGTGAATAGTATTAAGAACACAGTAAGAACCGTAGGGATTTTGGAGTGGCGTAATACATGTGATGTAGTTGTAATTCTATTAGAAGACACGAGAAAACAAAAATAGTATAATGATAGGAGACTTTAATTGTGACTTAGGAGGTAAGCAATAAAAGGAAAGGAAATCATGAAAGACAACTTTTAAAAGTTCTGAGATGTGGTAAGTTAAAAATTTGGGACAAAAAGTCATAGATTTACAAAAGAGGTATGTATAGAGCTGCAAAGGATTATTTTACAGTATCAAAAGTTTTAGCTATAGGAGAAGGGAAGGTAGTTGAAACAGGATTTTCTGATCATCTAGCCATATGGCTAGAGATAATGGAAAATAACAAATATATAAAAAATAGGCAAAGGAATAAAAGGAATAATTGAAAAAGCATGGAATGAAGAAGGAAAAAGATTAGTAACATAGTTATGGAAAGATCATATTACTATGAGAACATTTTATAAAAAACTGGTCTGACTGATGGAAGACATTTAAGGAAAATATAAAAAAATGTTTTTTATAGTGGCGATATGATGTAAGAGAAAGAAAAATATAAAACAACATATAATAATAAAGCATTGAAAGATTTAAACCATGGTGATAGAAAGTATGTTGACAAAGAAGAAGAATTATATGAAAGAAATCAAGAAAAAGTACAGGAGTTGTTATATAAGCAAATATACTTTTTACAAGGAAAAGGAGTAGAAGTATCAAGTTACTTAAGCAGGTAAGTAAAGGAAGATAGTAGAGTAATGACAGAAATAAAAAAAAATGCAAAAGGAGAAATAGAAAGAAAAATAGAGGAAGGAGGTTTATGGTTAATTAATCCAGTGGTATATGCTGCTTCATTAAATTTGTACAGAGTATTAAAGTGGATAAATGAAAAAAAGATGATAGATCAGTAGTAAAATGTATAAATATCAGTGTGATAAATTTTAGGGTATGGTAAAAATGAATAAAGGAGAAAAAGAGCTTATAAATGAAGAAACAAAATGCCACCAAGAAAAAAAAAATATGGAAAATAAAAATTAATATAGAAAAAGTAAAAAGTATGGTATAAGAATTAATAATAAAACATTACTAATTAAAACCATGGGAAATCTAACTGATGAAAAATTAAAGCTATAAAAATAAGAAGCAAATGATGTAATCAGAAAGTAGAATGTCCAGATTTTTTTCATGGAGACTGGCAATAGATAAATTACCAGTAAAAGGAAATATGCCATATAAAAAGAAAAGTGATAGAATATGTTTAAATCGCCAAGAAGAGGAAGCTACTGAGTACATGTTTTTGAAATGTAAAAGAATAAAACAGTTTTGGGAAAGAGCTGTGTAAAGATTTTCTGAAGATATAAAAAGTAGATAAAATAACATGGATATGGTTAAATATGGGTATTATAAAAGACAGACATAAAGAATATGTTAAAGAATAGATAAAAAGTTATTTTATGTCATATAGATTATATGGAATCAAAGAATAAACAAAATTACGTTTAATGGTAAATGGATTTTAGCAACAATATTAAGTAAAATCAAATAGTGGTTATAGAAAAAAGAAGTGAGGGTCTAATAGGGATGAAAATTTAATATAATTATAAGGAAAATTTTATATATATATATATATATATATATATATATATATATATATATATATACATCTGTAAATATGCTGTAAATAATAGTTCTTTTGTTTGTATATAAATAAAGAATTCCTACTGTTTTTGATAGGTGCTGTGGGATCTTTTACATCCACCTTAGCTACCACCAACTCAAGCAGATGGGGCCTTGGTTTAACCTCTCATCATAAGGACAGCACAGTCCATAGTGCAGCACCCCCTCATGCTGTACTGCAGTGTCAGCAATCAGTCTGCTTGATGTGTGAATAGAACCCATAATGTTATATAACAAAGACAAGTGTGCTACCTGTTGCACCACTAACACTATCGTTAGCTCTTCTCCTTCACTGTGCCAAGGTGTGGTTGCTTCCTCCTGTAGCATTTATGTCAGCCAGTACTTGATTCCACACCTTAGCTCTCTCTACCTGTTCTGGTCCCACTTTTCCTAACATATGCTTTCATATGTTCTCAGTGCAGCAGTGAGGATGTTTTTTTTTTCTTCAGGATTGAAGTTGTCTCTCTGTTATGTCTTACTGTCTTCTGCTGCAACATTTTTTAACATGAAAATACATGCTTGAAAATAATTATACTTTCCTAATCGACATGCACGCAGTCATTTATGAGTCATGCATTTCATTAAGCAATTGGTCAACAGCAAAAGCACAGGAAAGCATTACTTAAAATGTATGTGTTTGGTCTGTGTTATACATGTATCTCCAGTAGTATGTGTCTAACTGTGCATAGTGAAATGTAGGCCTATACGGTTTTGCTGGAAGGGTTGTGGAAACTGATTATTAATTAATTTGTCATATTTAATCATTCATTTACAGGAAGGTAGTCTACAATGTGGTTCTGAGCATTTACATTGCCAGAGAACAATGTCTGCAGTAACCAACTTTGCCTAAGTAAAGGTAATATTTACAGCACTGAAAGTGGCACTTTATACATCATAAATAGTTGCAGATAGAAGTGCAGTAGTACTGCAATACTTTCTGCCTTACCAGTAAATCAGTGGCAAATCCTGAAGACATCACATTGAAATCCACTAACTGCCTTTTTTCAATAATTTTATTTTAATATTTGTCTTTTATAAAGCTTTTTACTTAATTCACTCCTTCACTCGATGTTCGCATAAACATGGATCCCAGCAGCATTCAAAATGAACATTAAAAAAACTGGTGAAAGCTTGACCAGATTTATGAATTTCTTATGCAAATTAAACATTTGCTGTGCTTACCTCTATGAATCCCATCAAAGCAAGTACGAGTTAAGTGCTTTCATTGGTGTAGCTGCATCTGTAAAGCTGTGAAGGAGCTGTGAAGTGCTCACGAACATGCATAACTGCAGTACAGTGAGAGCCTCAGGTTAATGGTGCTATGCTGGTGCATGTGAAACTAATCTGTGCATTCTTATACCTTTCTTTGCCCAGCATGTACCTGAGCAAGGTGTAAAAGATCAGAAAGAATGATGTTACACCCTAGTGGGTGTGATTCACACCTTAGTAGTCTTAGTTTCATTCTTCTACATATTGTTCTGACCCTGGACCTAGGGAGATGCAATCGGTAAAATCCAAGAGCTGTGCCCCAAAATGGCCTGTAAAAGAGATCAAGATTCTCTTCAAGCAGCTGCAGTAATTGTACTTGCAAAAATTGGATAATACTGTCTCTGGCAGAACTTTGAGGAATACAGACATTTGGGTAGAGCTGGGGATCACCTAACCTCGCTGAGGGGGATACCCCGTTCTGGAGAGCAGTGCCACCGCAGGTACAATGACCTGCAGAGATGGTGGAGGGACCCTCTGGCCAGATGGGTTTCAGAAGTACAGGAGAGATGGCCAGAGTTTCACAGTAAGTACCCATTTTCTTCTATGTTAAAGTAGTATGTAGTTGTATTTGCATACATCAAATACACCTGTCGACATGCTAAACATCAATATCTTTATGTCAAAATTGAGGACATCGACAAGCAAGTATGCATACACTGAGAAACAAACAGCCTTGGTGCATACAAAAATAAAAAACAAGCAAAGTAAAAAATTTTTTGCAAGGACAAGCTCCCTTGAACCCCACACATCTCTGCTAATTATATATACTAATTCCAATATTGCACATACATGCTGCAAGGGCGTATTTCCCTACTTGAGAATTGTTTGATCTCAGACACGTGTCAACCAGCTGTTTAGTTGATCATAAATGGTTGACCAAATAGCTGTTGACCAAACACACATTTAAGCATACGGATGGAACCCATATATATATATATATATATATATATATATATATATATATATATATATATATATATATATATATATATATATATATATATATATATATATACACATGTGTGTGTGTGTATGTATGGTTCCCTTCACATGACCGAATTTCTGTAAAGTCGAAATTCATAAGTCCGAAACCAGAATCACGAATTTACAAAAACTCAAAAATGAGAAGGGGAACTAAAAAAAAAACAGACACCTTTCTAATGTTTTTGCAGGGGTGCTTTGCCCCCCTGCACTCCCCACGTGGGGGGTTGTGCCCCCCACATCCACCCTACTTAAATATTCCTATTCCGAGATCGCACTACCAGCGGAGGACAGGGAAATCTTCCTGTCTGCGCTATATGCATAAGCGCAAACTGGACGATTTCCCTGTCCTCGCTATAGTGCGGTCATGGAGCATTTAGATTTAGCTGCGAGGATGCAGGGGGACCCTGCCCCTTGCAAAAAGGTAAGTCAACTATTTTTTTTAAGCCCTAAACTTCCCATTCACAATTTCAAGTGAATGGAAGTTCGAGATTCTAGGCTCCAGCTTATGGGTTTCGAGCTTCCATTCATTCGATCCTGTGAAGGGGAACCATGTGTGTGTGTGTGTGTGTGTGTGTGTATATATATTATATATATATATATATATATATATATATATATATATATATATATACACATGAACACACGCACACACACACACACACACACACACACACACACACACACACACATGTATGTATGTGTATGTGTGTGTGTGTGTGTGTGTGTGTGTGTGTGTGTGTGTGTGTGTACACGGATGCACTATTAATTTACAGAAAAAACACATGTCAAAATGTAATATAGCTAAGTGCTTTCATTCATTAAACAGAACTACATCAGAAATTACCTTCATTCAGAAACACTCACTTAAATACATACTGGTGATAGAATGATTGATCATCATGTGACAAAAACTTAATTCAGAATTTAAAGACATAGCCTAAAAAATATAAATATAAGTAGTACAAAATCAACAAATAATCCTATAATCCATTATAGTTAAAAAGTCAATAAATAATAAAGGGTTTCTCTAAATATGGTGTGATTTTAATAAACAGTTAATACTGATATTGTCATTTATGCATGTAAAATACACATATTACAATATGAACATTAATGGCAATAATTCCTTAGAGCCTAAACTGGATACTTGAAAGCTGCTTACAGGCAAAACAACACCTGCAGGACTATGCCCCCTCCTCAAAGTGACTATCTGTTGAGGTTGCCATAGGAGCAAACTTTTCATCAGTACACAGGTCAAAACCTCAGCCAACATCTTCCCAGCAAAGATATTTACTTTCTCTGAATGATCAACTGTAGAATTACATTACTGCCTGTTAACATTTATTTTCAGTTGCACAGTATTCCCTCACTGTACCAAAGGCCTACATAATGTATCTTTTTTGCAGGATAGATGCCTTTTCTATAGCAAGAATTCTAACAACTATTTCCTTATGCTGCATGCTGTAGGACTTTACATACATTTGCTGAGATACATGTTGCATTTTGTAATAACAAAATAATGGAACACAGGATAAAATGCAGGATGAAGGAGAGTGTTTGCATAATGAAAGCTGTTGGGTGAGACTAAGTGCAAACATTAAATATTGCAGGCCTTTAAATTACACTGCACATGCATTCAGGTTCCATAACCCACTATGTTCCTCCTATTTTTCCATATCGCCATAGCTCCTAATGAAGTAGAATATAACCAAGAGTAATATCAGAGGAGAGTGGACCATTTGGATTCGCAACACCATAAGTATGGCTTTACATCAAGAAGAAAATAAGAGATACGCATATAAAATAAAAATAAAAATTAGAATGAATAATTACACACTGAAAAAATTCAGCTTGTCCGGCTATCACACTTACAGCTTTAGTAAGTGGTCAGTAACTATATTCATTGTGATTTATGTGATTTTACTGTACTAAATCAGTTATGGGAAAATAATTGGAGTGTTTTACGAATGAATAATTATGAAGTGAAAACAGGCCTAACCCTGAGACAATACTTGTCAGTACACATGGGCGGTTCAGTGGTGCAGTTGTTAACATTGTCATCTCACAAGAGGTTCTCTGGTTCTATTCTTGGCTGAGGTGCCATCTGTGCACAGTCTGCATGTCCTCCCTGTGTTTGTGTGGGTTTTGTCCGGGTACTCTGGTTTCCGCCCACATTCCAAAGACTGAAAATAGGCTCTGTCCTATTCATGAAAAAGCCAAAGGCAACTCCCAGTAGAAAAAAACTAATAACCAAGAGAACAGCAGCTCTGGGAACAAACAAATGGAGTTGACTGTATCAGTCTAGATTGGTGTACGAAGCCAAGCATAAAAACGAATCCAAAGCCAAAATATATGTCACATTAACGCCTTTTATTCCACTAGTACGTTTTCGTCCTTCCAAACAAAGTGACTTCATCAGATGCAACATAAAAACAGTCTCTAAACAACTATTTATATCCTATTTACATTAATTGTTTAATTAAAACCATCATTTATTCAAATGAGTCTATTTAAAAACAGCCTATCAAGTCTCAGCATTCATGAATAATTCATCAAAGACTTTTTTCTAACCTAAAAATCATACAAAACTATTAATGCCCTTCCACAGAAACATATTACAACTAAAAATATATTTTGTAGTCCTTTTCAAAAACCATACTTGTTGTAAAACTATTTTATTAATTATAAAATTGTTTCTAAGCTAAATTTATAATGCTTTCTTATGAGAAAATTAAAAAATAGAGTTAACATTCAGAGTGAAGAGTATGGTATAAATACTTATATTTCATAAAAATGTATATTAAAATTGTTACATTAAATATCATACTTTATAATTTAGCAGATCTTAATTTAAGTAGTGGCATGATGGAAATAAATTCATTAAGGCCAGGGTAATTGGTGGCATTTAAAATTAATTGCCACCAAAGTTCTCGAAATTCAATTCATTTGGCAATTGGCAATACTTGTCAGTACACATGGGCGGTGCAGTGGTGCAGTTGTTAACATTGTCATCTCACAAGAGGTTCTCTGGTTCTATTCTTGGCTGAGGTGCCATCTGTGCACAGTCTGCATGTCCTCCCTGTGTTTGTGTGGGTTTTCTCCGGGTACTCTGGTTTCCGCCCACATTCCAAAGACTGAAAATAGGCTCTGTCCTATTCATACTTTCCTGGTCAACTAAATAAAAAATGCATTTTTGTCTGTTACACTACTTAACTGCAGATAGTTTATGGCATTTCATTATAGACTATTTAGTTATTCAGTCATTCATCTGTACTGCATATTGAGTAATGTATGATTTACTATTCATTTACACAATGTACTCTTAGTGATGCAGAAATATGACATAGACGTGATCATCATTCATTTATACAGCATAAACTGCATACCAAGAGAATTAATTGTAAAATGAAAACAGACCTGACCTTCAAAGGTACTTTTCAGTATTTCATCATTACTTTATTAAATGCAAGATATAATTGGTAACTTCATATTCCTTAATTTAAAATTGTATCTCATTGAAGTGAAGGGATTTACTATCTAACAGTGAGTCATTTTGTTGTCTCCATCTCTCTCTTTCTTTTTTTTTCTTTTTCTTTTTTTTTTTTTGCTTTGTTTATTTTTTTCCTTTTTTCCCTTTTTATGTTCTGTTATGTCCAGGTACAGAAGTGCCCAGAGCAGCTAGACCACAAGCTTCCCAGGTGCTTGAATGTTCTTCACCTTTCCCTGCCCAGAGACCACTTCACAAGGCAGAGGCAGTGGCTCCACCCCAGTGGACACCCTTGTGCAAGACAGCCTGTCAAGCTAGAGGCATGGGCTTCAGGGCCTGATTGAGCCTGTTGTTAACAGAGAGGTAGAGAGGTAGAGAGGCACTGGAGCCATTCCATTTCCCTTCCCCAACAGGTAGAAGATTTACTGAGCCAGTCAGCTCTAATCTTTGACCCATCAAAGCCTGTATCACAACACCCTCATGGTTACCCTCAGGTCCATCATAACAGGGGATATATGGGGTCATCAAGACTGGAATAGCATCAGTCTTTTGGTCCTCCTCACTTTTCCTTTTGTCTCTGTCCACCATCTGTATGGGCTGTCTTGCCCTCCCACTGTCAGTCCACCATGGTGTTCCTATTTGTCTTGACTGTCTTCCATGTTTTGTCATGAGCAAAACTTTAATTCTTTCATAATTTTTTTCCTTTACAATCTATTTTTATTCATTCTCAAATTCCATTATAAAAAAAATGGAAGAGGAGGGGGGTCTGTACCCACCAAAAAAAGTACCCATCTTCTCCCACCTCCCTATACACAACCCACTTAATGTGTTCCTTCTGCATTTCCTTGTCTACTTTTTCTCTATTTCTGACTGGCCTATCTTCCCCATTTCTAACCTTATAAAAGCCATAGCAGGGTGTCCATACAAGGACACACTGTCAGAGTGAATAAAATACTTTAAAAAGTATTGATTACTTGTAGACCAGCAGGGCTGGGCCACAACCAGGACAAGATCTTAAAGAATGTCTCAAGAGAGCTGCACAGATCTGCACTCCCTACCACCACTCTCCAAAAATAGACAGTGTTCAAGAATTTACATACATACAGATGTTTCTGTACATAACTAAACGCACTTCATCTCACTATACACTGATTCACATTTGTAAAAGTGTACTGGGCATTCAGCTGCAGAGCTCTGAACTTCTAAAAATAGTGCTGCTTGTTCTGTGAAGTGTGGGACTATGTATAACACCTCATATGTTTATGATAGTTAGTTAGGGTTCTTGAACCATAGACAAGCAGTTATCTTTTTAAGTAATCACTGCAGCAGTTCCATTTTGTCTGATGTCTATTTGTAAACTGCTTATTCTCATCAAAATGTTTTAGTGTGGGTGCTCTGGTAGTTGCACAAGCAATTCGCAACTCCTTTTTAGCTCCCAGTGTCATGCAATATGTTGTTCCAGAACTTTCCTTAGTAGTACACTAAATTGGAAAGATACTGTAGCATGTCAAGAAATCTTACAAGTGCTTATTTATTCTCTAATGGAAATAACTGTATCACCGTTCTGGCCTTTTAATCATCTAGTTTCATGCTTTCAAAAGTAAAAACATGGCACATATATCTCAGCCCTGGAGTTATGGATTTACAATTACTTTGTTTTCAGCTTGAGTTTATACTGTCACAGTCTAGTCAGTAACCATATCATTCTGTTATAGTACGCTTTTCTGGTCATACCTCAGATTAGTAGTATATCATCTGTACTGTTAGCAACATGTTACAGTTTCTCAATCATTAACTCAAGAGCTCTCTAAAATGCCACAGATATTGAACTACCAAATAGGAGGGAGTATCACAACTCTGTATCTTCTTATACACATATTAAATGTGTACTGTTTGAAACTCTTACCATCTTTCAATGATAAGCCAAAATCCCTGATTAGCAACAAGAAAGAGAAATGCTTTGCATTTGTCATGGCAGTAACATCTGCATTTATAGCTGAAGTGGATATCATTCCATCTTTATAGCTTTGATCAGGGCCTAGCAATCTATGAATATACAAATCCCAAAAGATTTAATCATAGTAGCTATTTCATTCATTCAATCAGTAGGCTCACATAGGTTCTTCTCACTATAAAGAATTAATATCAAGTCACCAATCATAACCTTTTATTATGTGGTCTTAACATAGATGTCAAGATTCAACCCTCTATCCTCAGTGTTGAAGTGAATTTCTTTTCAATAATGCCTCAAGTCATGTAATAAGTTGATTACAACTGGAGACTCAATCATAATCCTTTACATTAGTACTGTGAGTGCTGTAGAAGAACCAATCATTTAATAGTAAGTTATCACATATTACAGGGTTATGCTACAAATAAAATTTTAGAATTACATTTTCTATTTGCCAGTTTGAGTATGGTCACACCGATGGCAGAAATGCCTCTCTTAAGGTGATCAATGTTGTCTTTATCCCTTTGAATCAGTCATACTGTAGATAGTAGTTGGATCAGCAAGCTGATCCATGATGAGAAACAGATATGTGTATCTGTAAGTATACACCCAGTTTACTTCATGAGGAATGGAGAAATGAACAGCCAAACAGAACTGTTCACCATTATTTACACAAAGTAATTAGTAGTGTAAAAGAATTCACCATGCATTTACACAGTAAACATACAGATGAGGTGTGATGTAGAAATGCTCATAATTTATTTACAAATTGTACTTAGAGATGAAGTGTGATGTAGAAATGTTTACCATTCATTTACAGTATATTCAGTTATGTAAAAATTCTCTTCATTCATTTGTACTCTGCACAGAATGGTGTAAAATGTTCACCATTCATCTGTACGGGTCTATATTAGATTCTCGAAAGCCAACAATGTCGAATCTGACATTGTCGACATGAGAATAGCAAAAGTGCAGAACATCGAATGGGTAAACAGAAATCTCTGTAAGGGGAGATTTCCATTTACTTCACTGTAGTGTGGTCTCGGAGTTGGTATATTTAAGTAGCAGGGGGTGTGGGGTACAGGGGGGGGCATGCCCTCCTGCCTACAACCTTTAGATTTTCTTGTTTTTTGCTTTAGTTTATTTTTAGGAACATTCAAAGTTTTAACAGTTCAATCACTAAAGGTCGACCTTTAGTGATTCGAACTGTTAAACTTTTGATGTTCTAATATAGACCCATCTGTACAGCATATAGAGTGATGCAGAAGTGTGATGTAGCAATGATCATCATTTATCTATACTGCATACATCACTCATGACCAATACTATCATAAGTGATGTAAGACTTACCATTCATTTACACAGTGTACTGAGTGATGCAGAAGTGTGACGTAGACGTGATCAGCATTCATTTATATGCATAAACTGCATACTGAATGATGGATGATTTACCATTCATTTACACAATGTACTGAGTGATGCAGATGTGTGACGTAGAAGTGATCAGCATTCATTTATATGCATAAACTGCATACTGAATGATATATGATTTACCATTCATTTACAGTGTACTGAGTGATGGAGAAGTGTGACATGGAAGTGATCATCATACATCACTCAGTATGCAGTTTATGCTGTATAAATGAATGATTTGCCATTCATTTACACAGTGTACTGAGTGATGCAGAAGTGTGATTTAGATATCATTGCTATTCGTATATACAGTGTAGTGAGTGATGATGTGTTCATTTGTTTATGCAGTGACACAGAAGTGAGATATAAACATGCTCACTTTTCACTTACATATTGTACTGAGTAATGTAGATGTGAAAAGTAAATGTGCTCACCATTCATACACACAATGTACTGAGTGACATAGAAGTAATATGTAGAAGTGCTCACCATTCACTTACATAGTGTACTGAGTGACATAGATATAAGATGTAAAATTGCTCACCACTCACCCAGTATACTGAGTGAAGATGAAGTGAGATGTAGAAGTGCTCACCATTCATATACACAGTGTACTGAGTGACAAAGAAGTGAGATGTAGAAATGCTCACCATTTACTTACACAGTGTATGGAGTGACATAGAAATGAGATGTAGAAGTGTTCAGCATTTACTTACACAGTGTACTGTCTGACAAAGAAGTGAGATGTAGACGTGCTCACCATTTACTTATATTGTACTGAGGGACATAGAAATGAGATGTAGAAGTGTTCACCATTTACTTACAAAGTGTATGGAGTGACAGTAAAATGAGATGTAGAAGGGCTCACCATTTACTTACATAGTGTATGGAGTGACAGTAAAATGAGATGTAGACATGTTCACCATTTACTTACATAGTGTATGGAGTGACAGTAAAATGAGATGTAGATGTGTTGACCATTTACTTACACAGTGTATGGAGTGACATAGAAGTGAGATGTAGAAGTGTTCACCATTTACTTACACAGTGTATGGAAGTGACATAGAAATGAGATGTAGAAGTGTTCACTATTTACTTACACAGTGTATGGAGTGACAGTAAAATGAGATGTAGACGTGTTCACCATTTACTTACACAGTGTACAGAGTGACATAGAAATGAGATGTAGAAGGGCTCACCATTTATTTACACAGTGTACGGAGTGACAGTAAAGTGAGATGTAGAAGTGCTCACCATTTACTTAATGTATGGAGTGACATAGAAATGAGATGTAGAATTGTTCACCATTCATATACACAGTGTACGGAGTGACATAGAAGTGAGATGTAGAAGTGCTCACCATTCATATACAGAGTGTACTGAGTGACAAAGAAGTGAGATGTAGAAGTGCTCACCATTGATATACACAATGTATAGAGTGACAAAGAAATGAGATGTAGAAGTTTTCATCATTTACTTACACAGTGTACTGAGGGACATAGAACTGATATGTAGATGTGCTCACCATTCACTTATACTGTGTACTCAGTGCCACAGATATGAGATGTAGAATTGCTCACCACTCATACTGTGTGAAATTGAAGTAACATCAGCCCATAAGATCTGCAGTGCTGCTTGATTTGCTCCTAGGTTATGAAGCTACTGTCTATGTCAGGTAGGCAGTGGCCAGCAGCAATGTTAAAGAACTCTGTTTTACACAATGTTTATTCATGAGCTCATCCTTCAATCACTGCATGGGGTTTGTGATCATGGCCAGTGATGGGGACATGGAATGACCTCTAAAATGAGAGCTTCACTTTATATCTCAGCTGCCACTTCACAAAAACAGTTGAGGACAATGTCTGCAGTACTGCAGCTCCTGTGCCCATCTGCTGGTAAAGTCTTTTGATCCTCTCTACTCGCAGTCTGGAAACAGCTACTCCTCTTACCTGATTCATATGCTTATTAGGAGTGCAAGTCAAGGAAACCTTTTAATAACTTATCATTTGTTATCTACTGCAGTTTTTTATTGGCTGGTTTTTGGACTTCATGCATTTATCTTTTACATTACATTGATACCACTCATGGCTTATCTTTTATTGGTTTGTCCCTTTACCTGCAGAGAACAATCAACCTTTTCCAAGAAGAGAACCATGACCTCTCATTTGAAAGTGGTGATTTTAAGCTGTAAACCCATCCAGTGCATGTCTGAGATCAAAGTTACTATTATACCAGCTGGTAAATGCTTGACCACCCATGCCCAAGCATACATATATCCCTTACAATAATCCTTGGCTATCAAAATTTGTCAGATGCAGTTGGAACGCATGATTAGATTTGAAAAGGCAAAGCCCCTCCTGCCAACTTTTCTAATACCTGCTAAACTGAGCCATAACCCTGCTCCTAACCCCAAAGCTTCATCCAACCTTAGAAAAACCCTTCTAGTAACACTACTACTATTCTGACTTAGTTAGAGTTAGTGGTAGGTTTAATGGATCAGTAAAGAAAAGTTTGTGCCTCTTGCAGTTTGTTTAGGTTTGCTATTTTAAATGTTCAATGCACCTTGATCAATGTTTTTTAGGTCAATCTACATCAGTCATTTCAACGTATTCCATATATATTTATATGTATATATACATGCACACACATATATGGACATGCATGCATATATGCTGATTTGTGCTGCAGTGCTATGTACTGATGCATAGTCATCAAAATTACATAAGGGGCAACATGTCATTTCCTGGAAATTTGTGAAGCATTCTACTGTGCAGTTGGAACAACTCTATATTGCAATACCTATTACCTCTGCTGTAGCGCAGGTACCAAGAGGAACACACATATGCGCTGACCTCCTTTTCCTAGGGCAGGCACACACACACACACACACACACACACACACACACACACACACACACACACACACACACACACACACACACCAGCATTCAAAATAGCTATTCCTGCACACTGATGGACCCACTTCATCAGTCTATGTGAAGTTGGTTTTAGATGAAAGCGCTCAGTTCTTTATTGTATTTATTTCAATAAATGGTTGGTTGCAGTTCCGGTTGGGCCCTTTCTGTTTGTTTGTTTGTTTGTTTTAGTTAATAGTTTTGATACCTGTTGTTGGTTTGGTGATGTTTTCTGTGCATGTTGCAATGCCTACAGCTGTAGGCAATATGCTTTGGGGTAGGGGAGGTGTTTCCATGCCATGGCAATGGGACATTTTACAAGCTAGCAGCAGATCCTTATTAGCCCCTGCATTCTGTGAGCATGCCTCTCTGTGGAAGAGTTATATACTTAGTTCCTATACACATATTTTTAGCAATATGTATTTATATATTATCTATGTCTAAACAACAGATGTCCACAGGATGCTGATGACGAGTACTGAAAGAAACTTAGTTCTCCTGGTCATCCTTTCCACTAGCTCTTTGGGTTCCTCCCTCCATTAACTGATCCATGAATGAATACAACCCCACTCATTATTTTCTGTTTAATAAGATTTATAAGCATTTTAAGCCATTCAGTCAAGTGTTGTTCTTTTTCTTCATTGACATTTATCTCGTGAGCAAAAGGTCTGATATAGATGTTGAATCCCCATAACTATTCTATAGAGGTTCCTAATAAAAGCTTTTAGCTTATTTTTATAAGCAGTCCTTATCCATACTTAGACAGAATTTAGATCATCTACATCAAATGTAGAATCAAAAATTTGTCAAGGAAGTTGCTTTCAGCAGATTTATAAGATGACCAATGAATAATATAATCTGGTAGAAGATTATAAAGCTGATTGTCTTCCCTTCATTGATGGCACAAGCATTTAATTCATTATCAGAATATTGGCAATACTGTGGCTAACCAGGAAGCCGGCTACATGTATGGTGTGGGGAGCATCAAAAGATTAAAAATGGGTGGTTTATAACCTCTTGGCTGTTTTGTCAGGTCACAGGTATCAACGTCCCATTGTTGTATGACATTTGAGTGCTAGAATTATTTCCATACATCTTTGTCACTATTACTCATTTGCTCAATTTAGCAGCATTACCACCAAATTTTTAATACTGCAGTATTAAAACTATCTCTTAGCAGATCCATTTCCATTAAGGAAATGGAAATAGTTATTCCAAGAAGCAGCTTATTTTGAAAAGTTATACTGTGATTTGTAAATTCCCTACTTTGCTTTTTTATTATTAAAGTAAAGTATTTTGGGTTGTTGTTGTTGTTGTTGCGTCTTTCGGCTTTTCCCGGTTAGGGGTCGCCACAGCGGAACTCCAGTCCGCTAATGATTGGCAGTAGATTTTTTACGTGCCGAGTTGCCAGCCCTGATATACAACCCTCAACGAAGGTACGCCCATTCACGCATGTCTCCACGCAGAAGACGCTCTAGCTGAGAATCGAACCGGACAATGTCTTACCGTGAGGTGACAATGCTACCGCAGCACCACCACCACGGATAAAGTAAAGTATTTTGGGTATGAGAGTTAATTTCTCTGCACATGGTTACTTGATTCTGTATTTTCTGTGTATACAGCTTTTTTATATATGTTCTTTAAATGTGCATCATATTCTAACTGCATGTTAGAAACATAAAAAAAGCCACATTATCTGCAAGGCCATGGAGAGAATCCTCATGGACCTTATCAACATAGACACAGGTAACCTTCAGTCTATCGACCTGACCCAGTTTGGCTTTGTTAAGGGTAGATCATGCTTATTAAACCTTGTGGACTTCTTCGTGAATGTCACCAACACCCTGGATAAAGGCAAAACAGTATATACAGCCTACCTTGTCTTAGCCAATGCTTTTGACACAGTCCCCCACTCAGGCATCATTGAGAAACTCACCCAGCTGGGAGTTAACCCATATGTCACCAGATGGGTAGCCAACTGGCTCACCAACAGAATGCATACAGTCAAAGTTGGGGATTCCAACTATAACAGCAAACAAGTTACCAGTGGTGTATCACAAGGATCTGTGCTGGGCCCCCTACTGTTTGGACTGTATTTCTCAGAAGTCCAAGTGAAAATAGATGGCCTGTGGCTTACCATGTTTGCCGATGACTGAAAACTGTGTGCAATCACTGAATCCCCCACCGATGTTGCCATACTACAAAAAATGGCTTACACAGATAAATGATTGGTGCCAAAGCCAAGGACTTAAACTAAACCCCAAAAATGCATTATCATCCCTTTCAGCAAAGGGGAAGCCCCTGAAAATTACAGTATTAACAGTACCCCCCTTAGCTCAAACCCTGTGGTGAGAGAATTGGGAACACAGGTTGATAGCAACCTTAACTTTGATCACCATGTGTCCACAGTGGTGAGGAAGGCCTTCTACATTGCACATATCATAAGAAAATGCATCTCATCTAGCACTAAGGATGTTATAACTCCCCTGTACTCATTCCTCATCAGACTACTAATAGCGTATGATGCTCCCTTCTGTATGTACCTCACCAGACACCTGCAGCAGCTGGAGAGATCACAGAGATTTCTCGCTAAGAAAATTCAGAGCCTTCAACAAATGACCTACACGGACAGATTGAAGATCCTGTCACTGTACTCTATATCTTACAGGCTGCTGAGAGGCGACTTGTGCCTGGCCTACAGCGCAGTCTAGGACCCTGCCCTAATGGAAATGCTGCACATCCACAAGTCAAATTCAAGATTCACTCACTCTAGGAATCTTAACCTAGCCTGTGGCATTAACAGGACATGCTGGAGAGACAGATATCTCTCCCAGAGATTGCCACTCCTCTGGAACAAACTCCCAATCCATGTAAGATACATCTGCCAGAGATTGCCACTCCTCTGGAACAAACTCCCAATTCATGTAAGATACATCTGCCAGAGATTGCCACTCCTCTGGAACAAACTCCCAATTCATGTAAAACAGAGCACCCGAATGACCCTTTTTAAACGTAACTTAGACAACTGGATGGGAGATCGTAAATTTACCCTGGGGTGTCACCTATGTCCCTCTTGGATAAAGGCAGTTGACTGGCGCTGCAAATATAGACCATACAGCTTGGTCAATAAAAGAACAAGGGTACAACATGGCTAGACATATAAATGTCCTAGCATAGCTACTTCCTATTAACCTATGAACCTATGAATCAAACAGAAAGTTAACTAGGCCATTTCCATAAGGTACTAGATATAAGCTGAGCTCATACTGAAAAACATAAGCTTCGTACACCTATAGTATAAAACTTAATTCCTTACAGTGAGAAAACACATTGCCCTTAACTCCCCCTTTTCATCCTCCTGACATTAGATTAACTTGTTTAATATCCCTACCCCAATCTCCCTTACTGCATTCTTCTGTCTCTGCAGTCTGTCAGGGCAGCAGTTTCCAGCAGGAGGTCTCCCCATCTCAAGTCTGCAGTGGTATCTTTTGTACACTGTTTAATTACTACTGCATCTGTAGAATTGCCGTGTTACATAGTTTTTGCAAGGATTGTAGCCCAGTATACATTAAACCTGAAACTTTTATTTCTTTATCCCTTGAGAAGAAAATAGTAGCAGGGCTAAGGTAAATCCTCTCCCCCTTCTCTTTGCAAGGTAGTCTTCCAGTCTCAGTCTCTTCTACATATGTCCTGCCTATGCTCCTTGCATATTCCTCACCAGACAGGAAAGACATATGTCCAGTGCAAATAACAACAAATAAGAAACCATGAAGATTGTTGTTTCCTTCTAAGGAAACACACTGGCCCACTGATTAAGTCATTGAAACCCTACTAAACCCTGCCCCAAAACTACAAACTCAGACAATTCAGCCTTAACAATTTGGACAATATCTTGGATCTGAAGGTATTCACAACCATCTAATGTTCACATGTTCTCTGAACCTCCACTAAACTAGCCAACCTGATAGTAATTACTCAATATCTGCAGGTAGTGTCATCGCATATCAAAGGCAGAGGCACTTGATTCTTCCTCCTGCTTCTCATCTTCTCTCTCAGTAACCATCTCTACTAATCTTTTGCAGAAGTACAAAAAAATGCTGCCTCTGCAAAAAGTAAATAAACACTTCAGTAGCACTCAGTATAGATGCCATAATGTCCACCCATGTCCCAACTAATGTTTCATAAGTCTGAGTTCCCTATTTCCAGCCCTTTTATGGATTTCAGCTTTCGCTTGCTGTTCATTATCCTTAGTTGTCTTCCTGTCCTCTTTCACATAGAGTCCTTCTTCTGTTTTTTTTTCTTTTTATTAACAGCATTTTTTTCCATACCTTGAAACAGGTAAACCTGAAACTTTATTGTCTGCAGGGTACTTTAGTCTCATGCTAGCCTTCTATGTCACCATATAGCCACCACTTAATCCCACATTCTACAGCTACTGGTATCTACCACACTTGTGCTATAAGAGAAACTAGTACCTCATTATTTCTCTTTGTTCTTCTTTCATTTGCCTGGCAGTTTACTAAAGACATCATTTCTTGAATATGCCTGTTACAGTTTGATTTAGTATCCATCAAGTTTTCCTCATATCAAATAGGTGAGGCATTCTTGGGTCTTGGGATTTTTAACCTCTGCTTCCCAAATCTGTGTACCTTGTTAATATTAATGAAAGTACACATCCGCCTCATCAATATTGTTACAGGCATAGCAAGTTCCACTATCTGTACATGTGTACCTGTCATGTGTAGCTTCCAACCTAGAGAATTAAAGGAAGATTATATGACTTCTTCCTCTACACAATACCAACAAAACTCCTCCACACATTTTTCCATAACACTGGCTAATCTAAGGCACCATATTTCAGTAACATTTACCAAAAAACATTTTTTTCCATAAATATATAAAATTTGCAGACAGTTTGCCGGAGTTGACCTTCTACCCTGTTCACCCTGATTCTATGCAGTGTGCATCCTCTCTGCTTTCATCTTTTATGATTCTGGCCTTCCAGAGAGCTTCCTCAATTCCTAGTTCCTATATGTCATAATTTCAACCCATCTGCTCCTTTTGGTAGGTCTAAGAGCCTTGTGTTGTCTCAGGTGCACTGTTTTTCTAGCACAACTTCCTCAGACATTAAAAATGAAGTCTTTGAGTTAAGCCCTTTCACTTGCACTTCATATCGAGCCAACCTGTTTGAACACTTTACATTTTTAATCCATGTCCTGCAACTCTGAAAGTTCTGCCATTGTGAAGGACAGTGTGCCCAACATTTTATCAAGTTTCACTTTCTTACAGCCAGCTCAACCCCTTTATTCTTTCACAGGAATTCTTTGCAAAACTTTCTAGACCTAACTTAGTTCCACTACTCCAGGATACAGATTCAAACATTAAATACAGCACCTGTGAACCAAACACAGAGCTGTAAAAGATCAAATGTCCATTATTTTGTGGCTTCAGCATCATTCCCAGACAATGTAGTGTTCCCCGTTGTCTGGGTAGTTAAGGCGATGGATAGAGATTTGGCTTACATGGAATTCGGTGGGTGATCTGACATGGCAGAAACAATGTAATACAGAAATTACACAGCCTTTAAGGGAGAGGAAAGGTAAATACTGTGAAAAGTAAGCTGTACTGCAGATTATGTAGAGCAATGACTGATGGCAATTACAGAGAGGAAAGTTGTGCTATTGTTGGGTTTGCAAGGGAGCAGGACTGGAACTGATCCTGTTTACCATCTAGGTAAGTGATACTAGGGCGAGAGGGGAAAGTCTGCTCTTTATATAGGATGCTAAGCCCAACAGTTGTATGAACAGTAGAGAGTATGAAGATAGACTTGCAAAAAACTGCAGGAATGGTGGTTTGTACTAGAATCTCAAACATAATTTAAAGAAATGCACAGCTATGCATCCTGAATATTAAATTGAAATCAGAAAATACACATTGAGTAGGTAAGTAATGTCAATGCCAGAACTGTAAAGAGACATTGGAGTAACTCTTTCAGATGACCTGCATGTGAAAACTCACCATGCGAAAACAGAAAGAGAAACTACATTGAGCCAGAAGGCACAGTGAAATAAATGCATTACCAGTAGAAAGAAGAATTTCCCCCTCCTTTACGGATCTCAAATATTCACAAACCTACATAAGTCTGAGCTCAATAACCTTGAATCCTGCTACAATAAAATCACCAAGTTTGCTACTAATCAGCCTATAAGACTCACCACCGCACTGTCCTCTCCCAGCTCAATTGGTTAGAACTCCCTAATCTTTTATCGCACAACCAAATGACCATGGCCCACAAAATAATATACCAACCCAGTAACAGACCCACTCTCTCTAACCTTGTCCAACCTAGTGCTATTACCCGGTCTCTCAGATCCTCCAACAAGCTAATGCTAAAGGTATCCCACTCCCAGAACTACCATGGTGACTCTCTTTACTCCCACAAAACAGCCAAATTGTGGAACTGTCTTCCACAGTCCATCACACAAAATCCTTACCACCATGTGTTCAAACAACTCCTGAAAAATTACCTTGCCAAACACTGGCTTTGCTTCTGTCATTCTCCAGGCTAATTCTACTACTGCCCATACCTTAGCTGACTTTGCCTCCAAATATACTCCCTACATCTTTGCTCTAACTCTGCTTACCCATAACAGCTTGTACTCTGTTTTAATTTGTCAGATTTTTCTTTTTTTTTATTTCAGACTTTCCGTACATAGTTAATAACTCCATGCATTTCATCACTGTTAATATTTGTACATACTGTCTCTAATTTTATTTTGGGCACACTTTGTAATTAGTATTTCTAACTTAATAATAGTCTTTGTAATTAGTATTTCTACATAAGCTTACAGACTCTGTATACGTGTGTACTATTGTTTGTATTCTATACTGTCTACTGTATTATATTAATTATAATTAATGTAAGCTTTGTTGCTGCTTGTGGAGCTTTTCTCCCCAGGCCTCCGCTGAAAAAGGGCTTCTGCCCCAGTTGGACATAACCCAGTTAGCAAATGTAACAAATAAATAAATAAATAAGAATTTCATTGGTGCCCACAAAGAATTGCAAGACTATGTAGGCTTACCACTTCCATATTTATGAGAAGAATAGACCTAAACAAAACCCCACCTTCACATATTAAGGAAAGATAACTTAAGGATGCAAAACATGAGATGGCTGTGAATGAATGCAAAAGCCTTCGACAAATCGGTGGTGAATTCAACAACAATGAGAAAATTCAAGGTGGTAAGCAACAAAAAATAAAGCTATATTGGGGAGACTATAATAACATCCACTTCAGAGTGAGTATTCAAGGGTTCAGTTAAGAGTAATATGTCATTCCTTTCTATGTTGTCTATGCACCACTGTTTTATGCAAATAGAGGCACTTTTGTTGTCAGCTGTGTGTTTTGTTCCTTGCTGTACTGAACAAACTTGGAACTCACAGCATCATTAACTCGATGCTGTCTGTAACATGGCAGTTGATTATGTAGAGAACTGAATACATTAAATTTTTATGGTCTGATATAAATCTATGTTTATATTTTTAAGATAGGTTTAATGCATCCTATAAAATGTACCATGCCACCTACTGTCATTTCTTATCCCTGATAATCTACTGTAATATAGATGAGTCATTTTGCTAAAAACAGAAATCAAACAAGGAACAATCAGAGCAGTATTGGACTTTTTTAAATGGGTGCTTCACTGTGTTTGCTTTGCTCGTTATTGACCTGACACACCTCATTAGGCACCGTTCCTTTTGCAGGGAGATCTGGCAGCATTAGTTTGCTGAAGTGTCTTGTCCAGAGTACTGCTGGCTTAAAGCTGACACTGGTAAAAGTGAAATTCAGGTCATCTGCATGAACCCATTCACACCTTACTTTAGTCTCTCATGCCAGGTAACAAGAGTGCAAGTAGCATTGCATTAACTTGGTGTGTCATACATGATGCGTCATTTTTACTGATTGTGTCGAGTGCAAGTAGCATTGCATTAACTTGGTGTGTCATACATGACGCATCATTTTTACTGATTGTGTCATTAAACTACATTTCTTAACTTCAGCAGTTTATTTTTTTATCACCTAATTGAACTGGTACATTTGAGATTCTTTTCAACCACAAACTAGGCACCTAAGGCAAGGATAAATGTCTTATACATGCATATATGCACTTTTTTGTCATTTATTGTGATCTGAGATAGATGCTGTAGTTAGAGTAGAGGGATAACTAAGTAATTTCTAAACCTCTGAGTGCTATCAGAACCTTGAATTGCACTGTTTTGCAACTGACCAGTAGGCTTGTTTAAAATTTTTGTATTTTTGTACCATTATAAGTTGCTTGTGTTTGTGCACCACTGCTCTTTGTGTAGCAACATTTTAAGTGTAGACTGTGTATAAAAACAGGCACATAGAACCCTAACTTTCCCTATATAACCTTTGGGGCCAGTCTTAGGTCAACTGGTGCCCAAGATGAAAGGGCTCCATGGCATCCCTCCATTGCCCACACCCCCCTATGCACATACCACCTAAGGCCCTCCATCCTAGCCTACCCAAACCATCTATATTACTTTTTTTCCTTTTCTCACAGTTTTCCTTACTCTTCAGTTCCTGCATTTATTCATTTATTCAACACATTTTAAGTTGGCAAGACTGCTCTCTGATAACTGTGTTGGAAATAACTGCATCACATCAGAGGTCTGGGGCCACAAGGCCCCCAGAATCAAAGAAGGTGCTAGATGCTCTGAAGTGCATTTTCAGTTTTTTTTTAAACAACCTTTTCATTCAGTGATGGCTTGAACAAAAAGCATGATTCAGGGAAGAAATTCAGTCTTGCTTTTCAACTTTTGTTTTCCCAGAATCTTTTCAACACACCCTAACTGACCAAGACTCACCGTAATAACTAAATTAAGCTTGGTTTCTAGAGGCTACTAGGCACCAGAAGCCATGGGGTTCTAGATGCTCTGAGGTACATTTTAGAGCTTTTTTCTAATGTTTTGTTGCAATGATAGCCTGAACCAAAAGGATAACATTTAAATTGTACTTTTTTTTCAAGGTAGAAATGAGTTGTATCCAACACTTAATGCTTAAAGTTAACTAAATAGCACTGCACAATAACCTCAGAAGATACATTCCTTTGATGATACATAAATCATCTCTAGAAACAGTGCCTGCCTCCCCACACCACCTTAAAAAAATAGTTATTTTCTGTGCATCTTTATCTGGTGTTAAAATTGGGATAAAAATCAAAGGACAAAATGGCTATCATTATATATTCAAGTCACTACTGTCATATGTCTATACAGCATGCCTCCTCACCTCAACCTGCAAAACACAGCCACCTCTTGTGTACCCCTCTGATGTCAGACTTGGACAGAACTGAAAAAAAAAATAGAACATATTTACTGTCAAACATATATAAACAAAATGCTTCTTTATCCTCCCCAAAAGATAGCCATCTGTATGTGCATCTGATGTTTGGCTGTGAGGAAAATTAAAACAAAAAATATAATAACTACAGTAGTATTTCTGACTTACTTCTAGACAGTGTAATGCTTCTGCACAAGCTTAATGACCCCATGTGCACCCCTCTTATGTTTGTGAGGAAAATTAAAGAAATAATGACTCCATTGGCCCCAGTCCAACATATGACAGTGACCTCTGAGGGTTTGGGAGAATGTTAAATAAATAATGTCATGATCCCCAGCTGCCCAGAGAAGCTACAATGACTTTCTGTGTCCACCTCTGAGCAGGGCTGGTCTTAGACTAGCTGGGGTTCAGGAAAGAGGAAACTACTAAGCCTCTGTCAAAATCCACTTACAAGGCCTTGGTGTATGGAAGCCACCAGCTCCCAAGAAATTCTGAAGGCCTGGGTATTCCATGATGCATTTTATCTCTCTCCCTTTTTTGATAAATGACTAAATTGAGCAAGTGAGAAGAGTTTCAGTTACTTTCATCCAGACCCCCCTCCTCCACCAAAAGGTTTTAGCCACAGTTATGCACAACTCATGTCAGGTTGGCTTAACAGAGGATAGCTATGTAATGCATTTCACCTTTGTTTCAGACGAAGAGTTTATACACATTAGAATATTCTAAGCTGCTTCACACAAATCACGCTAGCTCTGCAAAGACAGAATAATAAGCAAACAAACCACAGGTAGATATCCATTTTCCTCCACAGACAACCCCAGCAGTTATATGTAATCTGTGCATTTCAGGTATCAAGTTAAGTAGTCTATCTTAATTCTCACAAATACACACTAGTCCTGCAAAACCAGCAGTAACTGCTTAAAACTGAACAAATGACAAGAGCCTAAGTTACTTTCACCCAGCCAACCACAAATTCCATAGCTTTCAATCTCTTATCTCCAGAATCAGGGAGGAATCCAAAAATAATCAGGGACACGTTTTAAGAAATTAGTACTATTAATATGAAGAGTTAACAGTATAAGAAAATGTGAAATAACAAGATTTTCTGAAGTAAAAGAAGTCTAACTCTATTGTCATTATTTTGTAGGTGTAATCTACCACCCTTCTCCCCAAATTACCAGTTTACTAGGAATTTGGGAGGGACATAAGAAAGTTTTGAGCCAAAATCAGTAACAGTTGAAAGGTATGCCTAACACCCACCCAACACTGATAACCGTGAGGGTGGATGACCATGTAATAAGTTTCACCTTTACTAGTTTATTTCTGTGCAAATCACAGACACAGATAAGTTAACTGGCCACATGCCCCATTATTATTCCAAGTTGCTCTACAAAAATCAGAAACTTGTCATACATATTGCGTAAAATGTCTGGTTAATCACTGCCAGAATCACAGAAAAAAAAATAATATGCACCTCACTGCTTGTTCTATCTCCCAGCCACACCATTTCCCTCGATGTTCAGAAACTGGCAGAATACCCTGATTCCAGCCATTACCGATAGTTTTATTTAAAAAAAAAACAATGCGGTCGAGTGACGCTAAAGACATGCAGGAAGGTGCGAGCATGAATGGGTGTGCCTTCTTTGAAGGCTGGGCATTGGGCTGGCAACTCGGCACCATAAAAATCCACTGCCAATCATGAGCGGACCGGAATTCCGCTGTGGCAACCCCTAACCGGGAAAAGCCGAAAGAAGATTGATGCAAATGCAAATCACTCAGTTCATAGGCTTTGTGCCTTCTATTTGAATGTGGCAAGGTCTCTGCTCCCTTTCCTTGCAATGTTCGTGTCTAACCTGATGTTGTAGGGCACCACCCCCTTGGGCACCCATCATGCTGTGGGGCAGGCATGTTTTACTGTTGCATGACACCACATTTTATTTATTTATTTTTGTGAGAACAAAGAAACTATATTTCCTGGATCTAAAAAATAATAAAAAAATAAATTGGAAAAGCACCCCTCCAAGCATGGTACCCTAGGTGGCTGCTTAGTTGGTCTGTGTGTAAACCCAGCCCTGGTAGCCTCCTCTATAAATGTCTAGTGTTCAAAATGCCTAGTCTGCAAAGAGCCACTGGTTTACACTAAGAGATGCATTGCTCTTCATGCGTTAACTTATATTGTATGTTTTAAACAGATAACACTCCAGTAAATCAGGTCAAACCACATTGCTGCTGTTCCCCCTGCAGCTTATATTAGTAAACTTCTGGAATCATGGCTTTGCATTTTTCCAACTGCCTCTGTATATAGCTTAGTTAAAATCAGCATCCTGAGACTATGTAGCAATTATCTCATATTTACTGACAACTACCTAATACTTAAATACACTGACACAGTTTGTGAGAGATGTAATTATACAATGTAATCAGTATCAGAGCTCTCACATACAGCCAATACAAATAGGAAACAGGTTGTCTGTTAACATGCAATAACATACTATACCTATCACACACAATACAGACCAAACACATAGACCTACATATGCTGAGGGTCTTAAAAGTAAACTTCCTAAACCACAACGGCCTCCTAAATATAACCTAAAAAACAAGTACCCTCAGCAGTCTCACAAGCATTGATCTTAGGCAGCATTCACTGCAAAACATGCATCTGTAACTCAGTGTCTCAGCTCAAATGCCTACAAGGCAAACCTCAACAAAAATCAACATCCTAGTCATAATGAGATACACTGATGCACCACTCACTGGGCTGAGCAAGGAGAGGGTCATGGTCAGTTATCTACCAGGGGCCAGGATTAACCACATCATGCATGCACTCCACTCCTTGTACTACAAGTACACATATGACACAGTCATTGTATGAATGGGAGAGAATGGCCTGAGATCTACCTCCCTGGACTATATGATGAAAGATATGATGGAGCTCTCAGAATATATATCCAAGGCAGGTATAAACCCAGCCTAGAGCAGCATTTTACTTTCAATAAGAATGATGCCACAATAAAAACAAAAGATTGCTGATTTTAGTAACTGATTTAGTTTCTAATATCATTCAAAGGGGGTCCAATATATATTAGATGGGGAGAAGATAGTAGTCAGTCCTAACTACTTTGCCCAGGGATGGCCTACACCTATCCATCCAAGGCTTTTGTATATTGGCAAAAACCTTGTTAACTCATATTGTGCCTTTTTTAAGCAATATCAGTCTTCAAAAGCTCCCAACATAACACCAAAATTTGAATAACATAAAGTATTGCTGCTCAGAGCTAGAAACCTTAACAAAAAACTCCACTCCCTACAGACACTTGTTACCCTGAAATACATCGATATAAGTATTGTCATGGAGACCTGGTTCAAGACCATTGAAAGAGCACCTAATTAGTGCAATGTTTCAATGTCTTCCATACATTTAGGCCCACTACACTAGATGAAGGCACTATAGATGGTGGTGTCTCTATATTCATAAAACAAAATTTCACTTTTAGATGTGTTAGACAGGATAACGATCTGGAACTCCTCTGTGTCCAACTTACCATTAACAAACACTTATCACATCATAGCTAGCTATATCATCCACTCTGTGTCTCCCTTGATCTAATCTTCCTACCTGACTAGTATAGGGTCCCTGTGCATTCAGACAAGCACAATTCATCTAGGGGACTTCAACTACTCCTCCATCAACTGGGAGACTTATACATCCTCCAACAAGTATGCCCAGGGATTTCTGGACTTCATAAATACAAACTCACTGGATCAATTAATCCACACTCTAACTAGGGATGGCAAAATCTTGGACTTGGTTGTCACCAATACGGGACAGCTCTGTTACCCACCAGTTATAACTTCCTCCTTTTTCAAATCAGACCATAAATCAATCACATTCACCATAAAACTGAAGTGGAAGTGCCCCCAATAATTCGATGTTCAGGGATTATGTTAATGCTAATCTACTAAAATAGAGTGATGACCTGGTTAAATTAAACATTCCCTACCTACCTGAGGACCCCTATGTGTATACATTTATTGCCAGATGATTTTATGCATATGTTAATAGCTGCATTGATGTATTTGTCTCTCTGAAGTAAATACATTGCCAAATATAAAAATCAACCCTATAGTGGAATCCAAATATAAGCAGTCTCTACAATAAAAGGAAAAAGCTCATGTCATGTAAAAATAAATGTAACTCTTTTGCTGAATTTAAAAAGGAACACTGGTCACTGATCAAATAAACCACAGAGAGATATGAGGTAAAATAGCCACTCAAGCTAAAAACAACTACAAAGCTATTTTAACTGTGTTGCAATCCTCAGAAACAATGCTCAGCACTGTACACAGCTAATAGTAAATGACCCCCAGAGGATGTAGCCAGTCTATTAGCAGATATATTTAGCTGTAACTTCTCCCCCTCCCACACTTCCAAATCACATAATGGCATCCACACTGTACCCCCCCCAAATTTCCCAAGAACAAGTCCTCAAAGCACTGTCCAAGATCAATAATACTGCTTCTATAGGGGCCAAATAACATACTGGGATGACTACTGGCCAGCCTGAAACAGGACCTGTTTGGCCCACTACACCAGGGGAAGCTTGTGCTATTGGACTGCAGGACTGCAGCCCCCCAGCTGTAAAGGAAAAGAAAACCAGCTACAAATGCAAACACAAGTCCTGGAACTTCATGCATGTGCACTTGCTGCATTTCCCAATATCCGGACTGCTGGTGAACTAGTCAGGAGCACACACACAGAATCTAGACTGCTGCTGAGACAGTCGAGATTAGGACGACAGCATTCAACAGCAGAGATCCCAGAAGTCTATGCAGTTACAACTGCATAGACTGGAAGGAGATTGGACATGCAATGTCTGCAGGTTTGGTAGCAGCTTGCTCTCCTAGGAAGTGGATCAGACTGCTTTGCTCTCACGGGCTTTTTAGTGCAGATGGAAATATGGATCTACTCGGGTAGGGTGTGTGTGTGTGTGTGTGTGTGTGTGTGTGTGTGTGTGTGTGTGTGTGTGCATGTGTGTAAAATGCCCCAGTTAAATATACCTGGTGGCTAGCAGGTAGTAAGAGCTTGAATTCCCTACCCACCACCACTTGTGAAATTTTGTCTCATATATTTGTTCTTGTGAAATTAAATGACAGGCATTTGAATTTCAGACTTCATATTCTTCAGAAAGTACATGGTAGCACAAAACCTTTTATTCTAGCAATTTTCTGTTTATAAGATCAATATTTGAAATTTGTCCCTATTTTTGGGGCTGTATTCCCCCATTATTGGCTTTGTCCACATTTTTTGTGCTAAGAGATTGAGAGCTATGGTGAGAACTGAATTCATTGAATATGTTTGGGAGCTGTATTCCTCCATTACTGGCTTTGTCTAGGTGTTTTGTGCTAAGAGGTTGAGAGCTATGGTGTGAACTGAATTCACTAAATAATAGCCATTTAAGTTTCAGTCTACCTGCCTTTCAAAAAACAGCTGATTTGGCATAGTGGCATGTTGCCCTGACTCTAGGGCACAGGGTCCTGGGTTCAAGACTTGGCAGTGAAATGCATGTTGATACAGCATTTTATTCTAGCAACTTTCCAAGATTATACAAGGAATGTTTAAAATGTATCCCTAGCTTTTGGGTTTTTGTCCCCTCTCCAAAATTTTTGGCTTTTTCCAGATTTCTTGTGCTTCAAAGTCGAGAGATACAGTTGAGTGTTGAGTGGATTTTACAAGAAGCTGAGAACTTGAAGAGAAGTTTAATGTTGCTTATGCTGAGTCTGCTTGTATTGTTAATAGCGCAGCAGGTAGTGTACTTGCTTCTGATGCAGAAGCCTGTGTGTTCTACTCCTACAGTCTATAGATGCATTGCTGATACTGTACTGTGTTGTACTTTTAAAGGGGGTGAATGCTGCAGTACTGAGAATGTCCTCTTTGGCGAAGATACCTAGTAACGATGAACCTGTTATCAGTTTGCCATCCATTCCCCATTGCAATATTACTAGCTTATCATTTTTTCAATGTAACATAGGCAATTTATTCCTCAACAGCAACATGCACTTTATTTGTAGATGAAACAATGAAATATAAAGCTGTTTGCTAGCAGCAACCTCTTCATTAGTTACAGATCTCTTTAATGTGGAATTATTTAGATGACTTTTACTTCTGCAGAGATTGTGCATATTTACTGATACTGGTGGATTGTAGAAGTTTCAGTAGACTTTTATGATGCAAATGTTCTGATCTGGGCAATTTTGTCATTATTGGTGCATGCATTTTGTTTCATTGTTTACTGGAAAAATGTTCCAAACAATAAATTAAAAATTTCTAACAGCTGCATTGTATTATACAAAGAATATAATTTAATACAATCAGGAAGGTGTATCAAAGCAAGGGGCCTATGATTTGAAAACAACCCAAAGTTAATCTTTATCTGTCACTGGCCAGATGCATTTTCTTTGAATGTGGGTTTCAATGCTGTTTCAATGAATGTGAGTTTCAAGGGCAGAGAAGTTTTAATGCTATGTCTATTTTCATTGTGAGACTGCATTTCTTTGTTTAGCAGATGTCTATTAGTGTTTGTGCTGTAAAATGTAAAATAAAACTTTTAAATGAAATCCAAATAATCATAGAAGTAAAGCAGAATGCACATTACAGTATTTATGGGAAATGGGGTGAAATAGCCAAGTAATGGAACATTGGAATAGCTGCGGGGGGAGGCCCCATTCGATCATAATTTTGTGAGGGGGAAAGGATGGCAAACCCAGACAGCCCCAGCTGAACTCTACCTCTTAACTGTCCAGATCTTTGCAAAATGAATAGATTTTTTCTTCTTATTTTTTGATTTGTTCCTCATAAAATTTGTGGTTTTCTGGCAAACCATTTAAGAATGAAGTCACTAAATAATGACAGGCATTGAATTTCAGACTTCATACTCTTCAGAAAAATGCATGCTAAAGCAAGACCTATTGTTCTGTCAATTGTCTAAATTTATACAAGAGCAATTATTAGTTCTGGTTGTATGTTCTCCCAATATATTTGGCCTTGTCCAGATTTCCTGCGTTAAGAAGATGAGAGGTACGGGCAAATAAATTGCTTTACAGAATTAGGTATATCCAAACCTCTGTCCCTGATTTTGGCTCAAAATGTTGCTCTCCCCCTAATAATCCCTCCACAAAATGGCAAATTTGTTAGAAAATGTGAAGGGTTTACAATTAATAAATAATTGTAATGATCAGACTTACAGATTACTTTTAATTTCAGAAATGCATGTAGATTCTGTTATTTTGTCAGCTGCTCAAGTTAACAGTACTAATATTAAAAAGTGTCCCTTCTTTGACAGATTCCCAGCTGTATTGTATGGCTATTTTATATTTTTGCATCACATTTCTGGTCAGTTTTTTCATAAAATTGTGGTTTTCTGGCAAATTAGTGGCAAATCATTAAAGACTGAAGTTAGAAAATAATGACAGACATTTGAGTTTCAGATTTCATACCCTTCAGAAAATTCATACTAATGCAAGACCTGCCATTCTATTATCTTACTAAGTTTATAAGAGAAATATTTAAAAATTGTCCTTATTTTTGGGTCTTTGTCCCACTTATGTTTATAGCTTTGTCCTGATTTCTTGCTCTGAGGCTGAGAGGTATAACAAATGTGTCAGGGCCATCACCGTCAGCCAGAGGCATTTAAAATTGAGACATACTTGTTACACCCCACTCCCCCATGTAGTGACTCTGGATGTGTCCAAGCCAGGCAAGGAGCAGTTATACAGTGTAAGTGTGCAGAGTATCCCCCCATCCAAGGTAGACACAAGTACTACAGTGGCTTTTCACCTGTCCTTGATTTTGCAAAATGTTCTGGTTTTCTGTCATATTTTTATACTGTTGATTTATGCCTCTTCTTATTCAGAAAATGCAGTGCCTGTTGCTCTCTGTTTAAGTGGCAATGCTTTAATGACCATCAGGTAAGCTTGTCTGAGACTGTACGATGCAAGTAAGCTTTAATAAGCATACTGTTAAAGAATTACCAACATTGAAAGCCTTTTTGTTGCTGCCACGCAGAGAATATTTACATAACTAGATAGCGTATAAGCCTTAGGTATTGAAATGCATATGACTGTATTTGTAATAAAGGACAGGATTACAGTATTTTCAGAAGCTCATTACATTTGTTGGCGACTTGCAGTCATTTTTGTAGGCTTTGCCCATAAACTAAACAGAATGCCAATCTATCATGTGTGGTCCATAACCTGTGCAGTAATACTTTAAGCAACTTATCTTGAGCTTGCTTCTTGTTTGCTGTTCATTTTTTACTTTGATCATATTTTTCCCATGAAACAAGTAGATAGTTGTTGTCAGGCAGCAGGTCTTTTTTGAATAAGAAACACTTTTACAAGTGGGAGTATCACAGAGATTGCTACTTTCAGCATGTTACTTTACTTTTATAAAAATGAATATAAATTATAATTAGAACTGCAGTGCAAGGAGAAGTGGTTTGAGTTGAGTGATGCTTGTTTTTTTATACTTGATTTTCACTGGCATTCCAGTAATGTATTTAAAAAGTAATTTATTTTTTCATGCCTTGCAACCTTTTTGTTTCCATCTAGATATTAAGTAAGCTGTCATGTAGCGAATGCATTGAAATATTTTTTTTCTAGAATTCATTTTGTCTTGATTGGATTCTCATAATGGTGGTTTGGCAGTGGCACCCAGGGCAGCATATTTAATTAAAGTCTCAGTTTTTGCAGTTTGTAGCATAGCTCCACCCCTTTCTGGTTGGCCACACCCCTCCATATTGGCCCCACCCATTCAACTGTCTCCTGCAGCCCCCCTTTGATTTGAAGTCACCAGCTGCCACTGCACTACACAGGCTATTCAGTAACAGCCTCCAAACAGGCTTTGTGCTAAATGAGTGGAGGACAACAACAGTCATCCTCCTGCAGAAAGGTGGGGTATTAAAAGACTCAGGTAATTATGGACCCATAAATCTGAACAGCCTCATCTGTATGGCTGTGAAAAGGATCAGTATGGAATTAATAAATAAATACATACGGCAACCTACAAACATTTAGACCTAGACAATTTAGTTTTCTTAAGGGGAGATCCTGTCTACTTAATCTCTTCAACTTCTTTGAGCAGGTTGCAGAAACAATGAATTTGGGAAAATCAGCACACATTGTATATCTAGACCTTACAAAGGCATCCAACACATTCCTATACTCAGGTATAGTTGATAAACTCGCCCAGCTAAAGATAAATTTCTATGTAATTTATTGGATAGCAAACTGCTTCACTAATAAAACCCAAGAAATTAGGGCACACAACTGTACAATATCCAAAAGACCTGTCACTAGCAGTGTACCCTAGGGTTCTGTCTTCTGGCCACTCCTCTTTGGCATTAACTTCTCAGAGGTCAAAGCTAACACTAAGAATTTATGGATAACCAGGTTTTCAGATGACTATAAACTTAGTACCATCATAAACTCTCTAGAAGACACCAAGATACTCCAAGACGGCCTCTCCCAAACAAATATCTGGTGTCAAAACCATGGCCTAAAACTAAATGCCAAAAAATGTCTCATAGTATGTTTTAGTAAGCATGACATTCCCTGTAACTATCTCATTGACAACACACCACTGGAAATGGGTCCAGTAGTTAGGAACCTGGGAACCTATGTAGATAATTAACTGTCTTTGGATCACCATGTATCACTATTGTAAGAAAGTCATTTTTCATTGTACAACTGATTAGTAAGGGTATGGCATCCAGATCTAGGGATGAGGTCATTCCACTGTATTTGGAATTTATTAGGCAGTCATTGAGTATAATGCTCCCTTTGGTATGTACCTGTCCAAACTCTTGCCACAGCTTGAATGACCACAACATTTTCTCAGCAAGAAAATCAACAGCCTAAATCATAACCAATGAATGAGATACCTAGGAGTATGGAGAGGAAAAGAGGTAAAACAAGCAGCTCAAAGGATGTGAGGAGAAATCAATGGGAAAATATTCCTCAAGCTAAGACAGTGGCAAATTATTTTTATGGACATGGGTAGTAAGATACAAGCAGTAAGGATGTTTTTCTTCCTTTGGTACTGTATATTGGGCAAGAATATTTTGAGAAACCTGCTCAGAAGGTATGGACACTAATATTAAAGTAATGAAAATAATTATTTTGGGAGAACTAGACACCTAGGGTGCAGTAGGAGAAAATTAGTCTGCCTGAAGAGCTGGGGGGGTTTAGAAATGCCAAAATTAGAGTCACATTATCAAATTACATGGATCAGAATAACTTATCTAATGCAAATGGATAGCTGTAACCCTAAATGGAACCAGGAGTTAGGAAACAGAAAGGGGAGCAGCAGGAGGGAAGAGGACAGGGGCTTTGACCTCAAGGAATTATGAGGGGAGGAATAAACTATGTTAATTCAATAAAATCTACACTGACAATCTCATAACCATGTTCCTTTTCTTGGTATCGTACTGCTACTGAGAGCAATCTCTGCTTAGCTTACAGACCATCAACTGACTCCATCCTTTCAGACCTAGTACACTTCTGAAGTCCACTAGTGGCATAAAAACACCCACTGAAGAGATCTTGATCTCTTCTGCAACATAAATAGTACATGCCGGAGCGACAGGTATGTAGCACAGAGAATTCTACTTCTCTGGAATCGTCTTCTGCACATAAAGCAATGTCCATTTCTTAATCTATTAAAGCATAATTAGGATGAATAGATGGGAAATCACATACTCACCCCTGGTTTAGCACCTTTGTCCTTTGTGGATAGGGATAACATGCAAATATCTGGTTATATTCTTACTTAAAATACAAGGTCTATGGATTATTTGTACTTATAATACAAGGACTATAAACATCTGAGTAATGCATGGCTAGGATTTAAATGATCCTCACAAATCAACAGCCTAGTAAATTTCTCTGAATCAATAAACTTATATATGGGGGTACTTAAATTAGTCGAAACACAGAAATGACGTCACTGATGTTGACACAAAAACATTAAAAAAAAAGCCAACACTTAACTGTGCTTGTTACGAGATATAAACTCAGAACATTCAACAAAGAAGAAATGTGTTTTTGCAGGGGTCAAGGCCTCTTGCACTCCACATGTGTAGGGATGTTTCCCCCATACACCCTGCTAATAATATATTGTAACTTTATGATTGCGCAGTACTGGGGGCCCTGGTAATATAGCGATCTTGCACACATTTCAGTCATCTGTTCTGTTGATCAAAGAGTATCAACAAAACAGGTGACTGTAAAGACACCTGGATCTTACGTGTGTGTGCGTGTGTGCATGTGCACGCATGCATGTGTGTGTGTGTGTGTGTGTTTGTGTGTGTGTGTCTGTGCGTGTTTATGTATGTGCATCTATCTATCTATGTATATATATATATATATATATATATATATATATATATATATACACACACACACACACACACACACACACACACACACACACACACACACACACACACACACACACACACACACACACACACACCGAGAGAGTAATATGCTCATATATGGTTTATATATACTGTATGTGTATATATATATATATATATATAAATATATATATATATATATATATACATATATATATATATATATATATATATATATATATATATATATATATATATATATATATATATATATATATATATATATATATATATAAAGCTGTAATTTAGTAGCAGCATTATTGCTGAACAGTACTACAGGAAATTTACAAGTACAGTTTGTTCAGAAACAAACTAATCCATTGAACCCCATCTGCCCTTGACTGAACCTGAGAAGCAAAATCTGCAAAACTAAAAAGCCATTTTGAGTGAGAGCATTGCCCCCCCCCCCATCCCTTGAACAGATAGACCACCCAACCTCAGCTTCACCCCAATATAATTATGACAAACTTCAAAGTCACTACAGATCAGGGAAATTATGCAGTAAACTTGAAGAAGGTGGGACTTTTACAACAGAAGTGGGCAACCAGGCTTCATTGAAGTAGTGCATGACAGGAGGTAAAAATCCCAGAATGTTCTCTCAGTTTTGTAGTGAAGTGGGTTTTGCAGCAACTCATTAATGACATATCACTGCATCTATCCCACTGCATAAGGAATGCATGCATGAAAAGGCAGTCTGTGTCCCTACAAAGGGCTACCAAGTGCTGGTTACATATTCAACCCTCCTTCAGAAAAGAAGTAACGCCTCTGGATAGTTTGCTCTTTCTTTCAGCAATAGTTACCCGGCAATACAAACCTATGTTCACACCTAAGTCATGGTGCTTTTGGTCAGAAATCTAACTGCTGGCTATACCTCCCAACCGTACCGAATTCCTCGGTAAATACCGGTTTTGAGGGCAAAATATTGGGGTGCCACGAATTCCCAAGTGGCCCCTTTAATTTCCGATTTTCTGGGATTTTTTTAAGTTTTTTTTTTTTTTTTTGGACCATTTCTGACATCATCACCAGTCCGAGGGGTTTTATTCAGCCAGTGCAGACAGCACTTTTCTTCCCCCCAGCTCCGGTAAGACTCAGGCATAAAAAAAAAAAAAAAAAAAAAAAAAAGACTTTAACCATTTACTTAATTTATTGTACCAGTGTTTTTCTCACATTGAATTTACTAATACTTTTTATGCACATAATGTGTTGCATTGAATGTGTGGTGGCACTTTAATTTCTCGCTGCATTGAAGCATACAAATTAAGTTTACTAATTCTTTGTTATGCGAGGCCTTGAATGTGTGGGCACTTTGATTTCTCGCTTCATCGAAGTGGATGACTTGTACCAGAGAAAGTGGAGATGCATCGATACTGCACTGCTAGTTCCTTTGCAATTTGAATATTGTTATGATTGGCATGTGTGTATCAGTTCTTTATTTTGAATGTTGTTATGAGACCACAATAAACTGCAATTTGAATGTTATGTTATGACTTAAGTTACGAGCCCTACCTAGTACCTACTGCCTAACTGAATTGGAGTGTATCAGTCCCTTTTTGCTACAATTTGATTGCTGTTATGATCCCTACCTACTGCCTAGCTAAATTAGAGTGTGTCAGTTCAGTTCCGTTTTGCAAAGTTATTACGAGACCTAGTGGAGTATCTCAATTGGAGTGTGTCAGTTCCTTTTTGCCGCAGTTTGATTGTTGTTACCAATACGAGCCCTGCTGCTGAGCTCTAGCTCAATTTCTTTTGCAAACGAGAGAGACCTAACTCAATTTCCTTTACAATGTTATTATGAGACTGTTTCCTTTGCAATGGAGTGTCCGTTCCTTTTAGCCACAATTTGAGCATTGTTACAAGCCTTCCCTACCGTCTACCTAAATTCGAGTCTGAGTTCAGTTCCTTTTTGCAGTGTTATTACGAGACCTAGTAGAGTGTGTTTTTGGCTCTGGTAAGGCAACTGATTTCTCACTGGATTAAGTGAACTGCTTCTTATATGTATGAGAGAGAGCGAGTTCCTTTGCAACTTGATTAGCTAAGTGAAGTTAATGAATGGAGTCTGCTTTTTATATGTATGAGAGAGTTCCTTTGCAATTTGATTGTTGTTAGTAAGTGACTTAAACTATTGTACCGAATGAGTTCTCAGAACATTTTGGAGGTAACTGTCATTGCAACGTAAGTTGCATAGCCCAAGAGATAAGATTAACTGTTGTTTAAAATTTCAGTTCTGCAAATTATAATAATTTTTCACATCTTAAAAAGCAGAAGGCATGGAATTGCTTGTCTTCATAAAGTTTCAGGGCTGGCTGAACTAAGGAGCTGCTGACATTCCTGGGGATTCAGAAACATTGCATCTGCAATCATGGTGACCCATAAGCTGTTTACTGTGCATGTCTGTGAAATGATCTAAGGAATGTGGCCAGGCAAGTGAGCATGAAGAGTAGCTCAAGAAAGATCCTCATTGTGGCCACAGCAGGGACCGTAGGAAGATTGTGTATGATTGTGGTGCAGCCTCAGGGAGTACAAGCAGCAGTAGTGGTCATCTGTTGAGCATGACCCTTGGGAGCACGCACAGTAGTCCCACTCACACAGCTGTTGGGAGGGAAGATTTATGGCCACCCTACATGATCATGAGGCTTGTGTGCTACTATGTTTTTTTTTAACCCAAGGATACATATGCAGAGAAGATAATTGTGGAAATTAGTAAGGGAAGTATTATTAAAGTAGGAGAGCAGAAGAAGTAGTAAGGTAAGTATTATTAAGCTAGGAGGGTAGAGGAGGTAGTAATGGAAGCATTATTAAGGTAGTAGGGTAGAGGAGATAGTAAGGGAACTATTATTAAGGGAGGAGGTTAGAGGAGGTACTAAGGGCAATATTAAGGGAGGAGGGAAGAGAAGGTACTAAGGGCAATAATATTAAGGTAGGAGGGTAGAGGAGGTACTAAGGAAAGTATTATTAATGTAGGAGGGTAGAGAAGGTAGTAAGGGAAGTATTAAGGTATGTGTGTAAAGAAGGTAGCAGGGCAGAAACTAACACAAAATATAGACAAGACTACAAATGGAGGTGGTGACAGTTACTGGTTCTAAGTGTATGCATGTGTGTGTGTGTGTGTGTGTGTGTGTGTGTGTGTGTGTGTGTGTGTGTGTGTGTGTGTGTGTATGTGTGTGTGTGTGTGTGTGTGTGTGTGTGTGTGTCATGATTCTAGGAGTTTCTCAACTGTCCACAGTTTCACAGAATTTGATAACTTCCTCTGGTTTTCTGGCAAATCAGTGAGAACTAAATTACTAAATAATGATAACCATTTACGTTTCAGTCTTCCTATCTTTCAGGAAATGCATGGTAACACTGCATGGTAAAACAAAGCATTTTATTCTAGCAACTTTTTAAGATTATACAAGCAATGTTTAAAATGTGTCCCTGGTTTTGGGCCTTTGCACCCCCCCCAATAAATGTTGGTTTTATGCAGATTTCTTGTTTTGTATAGTTCTTCAGGCAGAGAGAGAAGTTTAGTGCTGCTTATGCCAAGTCTGTTCATGTTATTAGCAGCACACGGATAATATACTTGCTTTTGATGCATAAGGCTGTGGGTTCTACTCCCACAGTATGTAGATGGATTGATGATACTGTACTGTGTTGTACTTTTTACTTTGGCAGAGATACCTAGTAACTATGAACCTGTCATCAATTTAATGCAATGTTACTAGTTTATTATTTTTAATGTAACATAGGCAATTTATTCTGCAAGGGCAACAGGCACTTTATTTTTAGATGAAACAATGAAATATAAAGTTGTTTGCTAGCAGCAACCTCTTCATTAGTTACAGATCTCTTTAATGTGGAATTATTTAGATGGCTTTTGCATTTTCTTTGAATGTGGGTTTCAGAGCTGTTTCAATGAATGTGAGTTTCAAGGGCAGAGAAGTTTTAATGCTATGTTTATTTTCATTGTGAGATTGTATTGCTTTGTTTAGGAGATGTCTGTTAGTGTTTGGACTATAAAATGTAAAATCAAAGTTTTTAATGAAACCAAATCATTGTAGAAGAAATGCAGTATGCACATTACAGTGTTTGGTAAATGGAGATAAAATAGCCAAGCAATGGGACATTGGAATGGCTGCAGGGGGGGGGGGGGGGCTATGTATGGAGTCTCCATTTGACCATGATTTTGTGAGGAGGGAAGGGTGGCAACCTGAAGCACAGTCCCAGCCGGGCAGCACAAACTCTAGTTATGCCACTGATCAGTAGGCCATGGAGAATGAATTTTGGAGGTCCTAACAAACTATAATATTCTTTTGCTAAGATTAGCATATTGCCTACCATTAAATGCCCTACTTTTACCACAAAACCCACATACTGCAAGTCACCAAAAACAAAATCCTAAGGTTCATCATCTTCTCCCTTCCCAGTGAATATCATTGCTACACATTTAAAAAAAAAAAAAGTTAGCCTTTACTGCAGGGTCTGGGGCCATATTTTGGTTATCTGTTCTTCAGTTTGCTTTTGAAAGTTGGTATCCCACAATTCCACTAAAGTGGGTGGGGTTACATAATAATGTATGCACATTTTGTGCTAATCAGCGTACAGATTTGTGCCTATTTTCATGGGCCTTTGTCCAGATTTTTGTTGTTTCCAGGTTGAGAGTTATGCTGCTGGCCTAGTCAATAATGTTGGATCTAAAAATCAATTCTGTTTAAAAAGTTTTCCTCTCTGGAATCACAGTTTTCCAGGTTTCTCTGGATGTTTGATTTTATAAAGGCATTACTTGCCTAATGATGAATGACAACATTCCACTAGAAAAATACCTTTTCCAATAAATAAAAACAATCCTGAAGGCAATATCACTGGTGAAGTATGAAAAATTAGCAACTGCATTATGTTAATAGTGCTTTTTAGGCAACTTTGCCCAACACCCTTACATAAGGAGCAATGTCCACAAGTTAGCTCACAACATAAATATAATTATTTGCATGTTACACAACAACCAAAGAAGTGGCAAACTTGCAGTGAGCAACCATATTGTTATATCTGTATGTAAACATATTTATTATATTTCAACTAATTTCAAATTCATTTTTAATGAATCTCTACGTAGTTATTTATTTGTTTCATACTCATTTGCTAAATGTTCTGCTAGCGTTTAGATAACATTTTTTAGGAAAATTATGGAGGTTTCTTTAAGATGATGTGTTTTTCTTCTGATGACGTTCGTCCAACATGATTTTATTGGTCATTTACTTGTATTTACATTTAGAGTTTTTTAGTGGATTTTAATCTAATGGAGTCTCAGTCATGAGACAAAAGCACTTATTCTGGCCAGCTTTAATTAAGCACTTGTACTTGAACTGGTCATGCTGCATCTGTAGGCATATGTGGCATTTTCTGGTTTCATTTGGGATACATATCTATATATTGGGATGAAGAATATACATTGTTAAGTCTAAAAGAAGATACAGACACACTGAGCTGTGTAACAGGCACAACTGAAACCTGACATTGATTCACTCATCATGTGATTCACTACCCACCTTAACTTTAGCTCTTTAAAAAATACTTGAGTCAGACATACTGGATTTACATCATATCTCCATTACTTTAGAATCATTGGGCCATCTGGACAAAGAAATGACAGAGAAAGTCAGAAAATATAATGAAGAAAAAACAGAGTTTTGTAATGTATGAAAAAGAAACATGGACATGGCAAAGAAAATAAGGTCTGGTATAGTGTAAAATTTTTTTAAAGGGAGAAAGTCAAACTAATTAGTAAAACGATGAACTCCAAAATGATTTGAAGAGAAATACAGGCAAAGGCACCTAAATATAGAAAATTTCACAATATGAAAAATAAGATCACAAAGGGGAAATGTAGAAAAGAAGATTAGTGAGGTAGAAATGAGATAAATAACAATTGAAGTGATAGACCATCTGCAAAATGAAGTGTTTAGTGCAGAAACGTAAAAAAATGCAGTGTTGCAACATGATGAACCAGTGGGCCCTCTGACTTAGGAATAGCAGGTGGAGATGGACCATTCAACACAACACTGCCTTTGCTCTATATGTAAGTTTATCTTAGATTTGTGTTTTCTCTTAGAAATAGCTAGAAACTAGAAAGATTAGCCTAAGTGTTTTTTCTGTGATGTCAGAACTGTACTACTGAATTATTTTAAGTATTTCTCTGTGATCTCAGAACTCTTGACTAGCACTGTGTAGTGAAAAGTATTGTCTTGTGTTTTGACTATTTGTTATTAAATATTTTAAACCTTTTCAACTGTGGTTGTCTTTGTAGAGATTATTTAAGCTCTTTTGAGTACTTGCATGCCTTTGGTAAAATTGTACAAAGCCATTCTAATAGCTTTAGCCCTGGGCTATACTACCAATTGGATAATAATATTGCACAGTAATAATTGGACACCCTTTTAAAGGCCTTTGAGTAGCTGATAAATATTAGTGGGTGGTGGCAGCTGGTACTACCATATAGTCTGGGAAAAAGGGGCACAGCAGGAGAACCTGTGCCAGCCTTCCCCAGGAGTGTCTGTGTGGTTGTATAACCTCTTCTCAAAGTGTGTGTGTGTGTGCATGTGTGTGTGTGTGTGTGTGTGTGTGTGTGTGTGTGTGTGTTTGTGTGTCAGCTACCTGGGTAGGGACATGGAGCACTGGTTGGACAGAGAGGGTGCTGGAGGTTTTAGCTTGCCCACTAGGCTGAGATATGGACTCTATAGCTGTGCCAGTGGGGAGTCTTATTAGGGACCTGGAGAGCAAGGGAGCGACCAGCCCCAGACTGACTGTGATCTCTGTGTGCTCTTAAGGGAAATTGCACTTTACTGAGTGTATTTATTATCCTTTCCTCCTATATGAGAAGCCTGTTGCTGGTGTTAGTGGTGAGGATTTAGGCTCCTTGATTGCTGGGCCAGGGCATGGGCACCACATATTAATTGTTTGGCAGTGGTGGGATTTCCACACCATATATTAATTGGTTGGCAAATACTAATTGGCTTTTAGTGGTGTGGGTAGAGTGAATTCCTATAGCTTGTGTACAGTGAGCTCTGAAGATGTTTTGTACTCTAAAACAGCCATGCAGTGAATACTCAGAGTTCAGATCACAATTGTTTTATTTCTTTTGTTAGCTTAGTTAGTCAGGGTGAGCAGGCAGCATGTCAGCAGAGGAGTATGGAAAGCTGACAAGGAGCCAGATGGTGGAGATGTGCCAGGCTATGGGACTGGTGCATGGAAAGCTGACTAAGGCAGACCTGACTGCAGCCTTGCATACAGCTGCATCAGAAAACAGCAACCAGGAAGACAATCAGACTGGCAGTGGAGGTATAATACCCTTTGAGAATGGACAGCTCAACCTTTCTGCAGAGGGCTTAAAAATCCATCTGGAGCTAAAGAGACTTGAGTTGGAGGCCAGGCGTGTGGAAATAGAAGCAACTGAGAGACTGATGCATCTAGAGAGTGAGGGCAATGAGAAATTGCGACATTTGCAGGATGAGGAGAATAAGAAACTGCTATGCCTGGAATATGAGGAAAAGGAGAGGCAGAGGCAGCATGAGAAGGAGATGCTGACTCTTCACCAGAGTCATGGAGGTAATGGGGAAGGGAATAACTGGACCCCAGAACCACAACAGGTCAGTAAATTTCTTCCGAAGTTTAAAGAGGGGGATAATTTTGATAGTTTTATTCATATGTTTGAGAGGGTATGCAAACAGTATAGTGTTGACCAAAGGCTCTAGGTACGGTTCCTGACTCCCTTACTCCATGGTAAAGCTATAACTGTTTTGTCAAAAATGTCTGACATTGCATGTTTTGATTATAGTGCTGTTAAAAATCACTTGTTAGAATTGTTTAAGCTATCACCTAAAATGTATAGGAAAAAGTTTTATGAGCATAGACGCAAGGCACATGAAAGTGTGTGTGAATATGTTGCTGAAATGAGCAGTTATTTCCATAGGTGGGTGAGCGGATGTCAGGTCACCACTTCTGAAGGGCTGGCAGACCTTTTGGTGAGGAAATAAGCCCTTAGTACTTTGCCTGAGGAGATGAGGATCTGTTTAGCTGATAGACAATGTGCTACTTCAGATGAGTTGGGGAAGAAGGGAAACCTATACCTGGCAAGCAGAGCAGCCCTGCAAAGGAAAGGGACTCCCAGTACTGCTCATGGGTCTAAAGGAACCCAAGGTGGGCAGCACAGACTGCCCCAACAGAATCTGCCAGTAGCAGGGGAAGCCACTAGTCCAGGTACACATCCAGGAGCTAGGGATAAATGTTTTGAATGCAACCCAGTGGGGCCATGTGGCATACAGGTGTCCATGGAGGCAAGGTGGGGAACAAAAGGTGAGGGAGCCAGCAAGTGGGAAAGACAAAATGCCAATAGTAGGTTGTCTTGAGACAACAGAGGTACCAAACTACCATCCAGCAGATGTCCTGATAGGAAAGGATTTGGATGAGGCAGTACCATGTACTTATGCAGTTACATGCGGTCAGGCTAGGAGACAAGCATATGGGTCTGGTAGCCTGGGGGAGACCCAGATAGACTGCATACTTACAGCCAGGACTGGTGAGGTTGTTACTTCAGGGAGTGAGCTACCCTGTAGCAGTGAGACTGAAGGTGAGCCACAACTGCTTGGGGGTACTGATGGTCCCTGGGACAGAGTGATTGCACAACTGTCAGAGGATGCCAGACTTCCTGTGGAAGGGGAGCTGGGAAGGGTTACAAGGAGAGAGTTGAGACATGCTCAGCTCTCATACCCTATATTGCAAAGCCTGAGGCAGGTAGCTAGGGAAGCACCTGATTCTCAAGGAAAGGGGGAAATCTGTATACTGGGAGAAAGGGTTACTGTACAGAGAGTGGACCCCTGAGGGAGGGCTAGAAGGTGAGAGAGTACAGCAGTTGGTAGTGCCTAGAGCCTATCATCTGGCGCTTTTAGCCATAGCCCATGATATCCCCTTTGCAGGTCATATGGGCATAAAATGTACAAAGAGGCATATTATGCAAAACTTCTATTGGCCTGGAATTTCCAGAGATGTAACAGGGTACTGCAGGACCTGTGAGCAGTGCCAAAGGTAGGCAAGGCAGGAGACAAGGTGAGAGCTCCTTTGATGCCTTTGCCTATGATTGAGGAGCCATTTCAGAGGGTAGCTATGGATATTGTGGGTCCTCTGAGTACCCCAAGTTCCACAGGGAAAAAGTATATCCTAGTGGTAGTAGATTATGCTACACGATGCCCCAAGGGAGTGGCTTTGTCCTCCATTGATGCAGAGAAAGTGGCAAATGCTTTGTTAGAGATTTTCAGCAGAGTAGGTTTCCCAAATGAAATACTGACTGACAGAGGTGCCAGTTTCATGTCAGATCTGCTGGCTTGTCTGTGGAAGTCCTGTGGGATGAAGCACATGAAGACCACCCCCTACCATACCCAGACTAATGGTCTTGTTGAGAGGTTAAACTCTACAATCAAGTCCATGCTATGGGCATTTGCAGATCAGTTTAAGAGGGAGTGGGACAAATATTTTCCCCATCTGTTGTTTGCTTACAGAGAAGTTCCCCAGGAATCCACAGGTTTTTCACCCTTTGAGTTGCTGTATGGTCATATGGTGAGGGGACCTCTAGATTTAATTTGAGATGATTGGGAAGGTGAGTGTGAATCTCACAAGGAGACTGTTGTGGCATACATCCTAAACCTCAGGACAAGGCTCAGGGAACTCATGGGCTTGGCACAGGAGAACCTGGCAGAAGCCCAACAACAAGAAAAGGTGTGGTATGACAGGAATTCTCAAGCTAGAAAGTATGCTGTGGGACAGCAGGTAATGGTTTACATTCCTGTCAGACACAACAAACTGCAAGCAGCTTGGGTGGGAGCCTACAAGGTGGTACGAAAGGTAAGTGATGCTAACTACATGGTGGAACTGCTAGGCAGATGGCAGGGGCACAAATTGTACCATGTTAACATAATGAAACCTTACCATGATAGGGAGGTCCTTGTGCTGAGCATTTAAGTGGATTGCAGGAGGGTCTGAGGGAGATCTGGGGAATGATCTCCTCAGTGAGGCTCGGGCAGACACCTCAGTGGAAGGGGTAGCAATGTCCCAGCATCTATCTCCTGCATAGGTTCAAGAAATCCAAGCAGTGTTGCAGGAATTTGGGGACATGTTCACTGGGAAACCAGGGTGCATCCACCTGAGGCAGCACCGGGTGGATACAGGACCCCAAAGGCCTATTAGGCAGGCCCCTTATAGAGTGCTTGAGAGAGTCAAACAGACTCTGAGGGAGGAGGTACAGGAAATATTGGAACTAGGGGTGATTCAAGAGTCCAACAGTCCCTGGGCCATCCCAGTGTTGCTGCTACCAAAGAAGGATGGCAGCACCAGGTTCTGTGTGGACTACAGGAAATTAAATAGTCACACAGAGTCAGATGCTTACCCCATGCCTAGGATAGATGAGGCCCTAGAGCAGCTGGGTGGGGCTAAGTATCTTACAGCCATTGATCATGCCAAGGGTTACTGGCAGGTGCCCTTGACTTCCACTGCTAGAGAGAAGTCAGCCTTTGTGACTTTTTTTGGCTTGTATGAGTACACAAAGATGCCCTTTGGGATGAAGAATGCCCCAGTGACTTTCCAGATGCTGGTAGATCATATCCTAGCAGGAGCAGGAGATTTTGCCCTTGCTTACCTAGATGATATTGCCATCTACAGCCATTCCTGGCCAGAGCACCTTCAGCATGTCTGGGACGTGCTGCGCAGACTAGAGAGGGCAAGGTTGACCATTAAGCTGAGCAAATGTCAGGTGGGTATGGCAGAGGTGTCCTACCTAGGACATAGAGTGGAGAGTGGTAAGATAAGGCCAGAACCTACCAAAGTTGAAGCCATTCAGGCATGACTTGCACCTGCTTCTAAAAAGCATGTGAGGCCATTTTTAGAGACAGCAGGGTACTACAAAAAGTTCATCCCGAGTTATAGTACCATAGCTGCTCCCCTCACAGACCTGACAAGGAAGAACAGGCCAGATAAGGTAGTGTGGACCCCAGCATGTGAGCAGGCATTCCAGCTGCTTGAAGAAGCTTTGGGAGGACCCCCCATGTTAGCCAGTCCAGATTACAGCAAATAATTTGTTGTGAAGTGGATGCTTCGAACCATGGTGTGGGGGCTGTACTTAGCCAGATTTCTTCAGAGGGGGAAGAGCACCCAGTGGTTTATCTCAGTCATAGGCTCCAACCAAGTGAGGAATGCTATGCAGCTTTAGAAAAGGAATGTGTAGCCATAGTGTGGGCACTGTAGAAACTTCAGCCTTATCTGTATGGAAGGAAATTCACTGTTATGACAGATCACAACCCCCTAACATGGTTAAACAGAGCCAGCCAGCAAAATGCCAAGTTGCTAAGATGGAGCCTAGGGTTGCAAGCATATGATATGCCAGTGCAAAATCACAGTGGGATTAGCAAAGCCAATGCAGATGGGCTCTCACGACAGGGAATTTGATAAGTTATACTCAGAGAGACCTAACCCTCTCAAGCAGCGTTTCTCAAGGGTCACTTGAAAAACTAGCTTGAGCTCTCCGGGGGAGGGGGGGGTGAAGGCTGTCAGCCTAGCCAGATAGAATTTTATAAATAATTCTGTCATTTGTAAATAATAATGTAAGCTACAGGCTTGTGTCTTAAATGGTAAAAATAGTGTTACATATGGAACCCGCCCCATTAGCCTGATGAGCCTGGTCTGCAAGGCCATGGAATGTATCATCATGGAACTCATGAACAAAGACATTGGTAATCACCAAACTCTGGACCCTATCCAGTTCGGGTTTGTAAAAGGCAGATCATGTCTCCTAAACTTGATTGACTTATTTGAAGCAGTCACCAAAGCCATAGATGAGGGTAAGGTGGTTCACACAGCTTATCTAGATCTCGCCAAGGCTTTCAATACCATCCCCACTCAGGAATTATAGATAAGCTCACTAAACTAGGTATAAATCTCTATGTCACAAGATGGGTTGTCAACTGGCTCATGGACAAAACCCACACTGTAAAAGTAGCAGACTCCAAATCTGACTTCAGACCAGTGACAAGTGGAGTACCACAGGGTTAAGTCCTGGGTCCTCTCCTGTTTGGCATCTACTTCTCTGAAGTACAGGCTAACACAGAAAGTCTTTGGCTAACAAAGTTTGCAGATGACTGTAACCTAGGAGCCATAATCAAAACTCCTAACGATGTGGACATACTACAAAAGGGCCTCACTGAGTCAGATGCCTGGTGTCAAAGCCATGGCCTCAAGCTCAATGCCAAAATGTGTATTGTCATCCCCTTTGGTAAAAACTCTGTACCCATGAACTATCACATAAGTGGTAGTCTACTTAATGCTGAAAGTGTGATAAGAGACCTTGGGACACAGGTGGACAGTAGTCTCTCCTTTGACAATCACATCACCACAGTGGTTAGGAAATTCTTCTACATGGCTCACCTCATCACAAAAGGTTTCTCATCCAGAAAAAAAAGAGGTCATTGTTCCCCTCTATTCATCACTCATTAGACCCATTATAGAGTACAACGCCCCTTTTTGTATGTACCTCACAAGACATCTACAACAACTGGAAAGGCCACAGAAATACCTCACAAAGAGGATTACTGGCCTTAAACAGATGCCCTACACAGACCGTCTCAAAAAAGTCTAGCTTTACTCTGTCACATATCGCCTGCTTAGAGGTGATCTCTGCCTAACATACAAAGCTATGTCAAACCCAGAGCTGTTGGACATGCTCCACTTAAAGAAATCCCAATCCCTCTGAGCTACATGCTCTAGGGACCTAAACCTTGTCACCACAATAAACAGAACATGCTGGAGGGATAGATTCCTGTCCCAGAGACTTCCCATACTCTGGAATAGACTACCTATATATCTCAAACAGAGCTCCACATTAGCACTCTTCAAGAAAAATCTTGATGGTTGGATAGGAAATAGGAAATTCACCCCAGGGATCACTTCTGTGGCTCTGCTCGACAGGGGCACAGGAAAATAATTTTCTTGGGTGGCGAAAGCCAGGGTACCTTTTTGGCTAGGCTTATATAGGCCCTAGGGTTAATAGCCTAGTACCTACCTATGAACCTAGGAACTGAAAAAAATTTAACAACAGTGCACTCTACTGACCAAGTAAAGCATGTTGTGACCCTTTGATGCAAACACGGCCCCAGCTGGTCTAGATGAAGGAATTCTTGCTATTGTTTTAAGGCCAGAGTTAATGGCCAGAATTTGCATGCATAAATGTCCTTTATTGCTCTTGTTTATTTCCCGAGGTGAAGAATGTAAATGCAGTTTCTGTTAGCCTGGGAACCCAGGGAAGTGTGACGAATGATGTAATGTGAACCAGGAATGTGATTTTAAAAACAGAGAGAATCAGAGAGCATTAAGCATTTTTGTCTTGACCATCCAACTCAGCACTGCCTTTGCTCTATATGTAAGTTTATCTTAGATTTGTGTTTTCTCTTAGAATTAGCTAGAAACTAAAAAGATTAGCCTAAGTGTTTCTCTGTGATGTCAGAAATGTACTACTGAATTATTTTAAGTATTTCTCTTTTTTCTCCGAACTCTTGACTAGCACTGTGTAGTAAAAGGTATTGTCTTGTGTTTTGACTTTTTGTTATTAAATATTTTTAAACCCTTTCAACTGTGGCTGTTTTTGTGGAGATAATTTAAGCTCTTTAGAGTACTTGCATGCCTTTGGTAAAATTGTACAAAGCCACTCTAATAGCTTTAGCCCTGGGCTATACTACCAATTGGATAATAATTTTGAACAGTAATAATTGGACAACCTTTTAAGGGCCTTTTAGTAGCTGATGAATATTAGTGAGTGGTGGCAGCTGGTACTACTGTATAGTCTGGGAAAAAAGGGGCAGAGCTGGAAAACCTATGCCAGCCTTCCCCAGGAGTGTCTGTGTGGTTGTATAAACTCTTCTCAAAGTGTGTGTGTGTGTGTGTGTGTGTGTGTGTGTGTGTGTGTGTGTGTGTGTGTGTGTGTGTGTGTGTGTGTGTGTGTGTGTGTGTGTGTGTGTGTGTGTGTGCGTGTGTGTGTGTGTGTGTGTCAGCTATTTGTGCAGGGACACAAAGCACTGGTTGGACAGAGAGGGTACTGGATGTTTTAGCTTGCCCACTAGGCTGAGATCTGGACCCTATAGCTGTGCCAGTAGGGAATCTTACTGGGGACCTAGAGAGCAAGGGAGCAACCAGCACCGAATTGACTGTGATCTTTGTGTGCTCTTAAGGGAAATTGCACTTTACTGTGTGCATTTGTTATCATTTCCTCCTATATGAGATGCCCTTTTCTGGTGTTAGTGGTGAGGATTGAGGCTCCTTGATTGCTGGGCCAGGGCACGGGCATCACAATTGGTAAAACAGTTGAACACAGTACTCAGGACTATTAAGAAAAATAAATAGAATAAACTAATAACAGATAAAGTGTTACCACAACAATATAGAGTAACAAAGGAAAAGAAGGGAAAGTAGAATGCCATGATAGAGAAAACAATATACCAGTTAAGACAAGAAATATCACTGTTTGAAGAATACAGAAAAGGGAACAGATCATCAAAAATGCATAGAAAGTTAGATGTGGTAAAAGCAATGCACAGTACCAAAACAGACTAAGATTTATCACACATTATTTCCAATAATAAACTAAAAATATTGGCACAAGGAGGAAAACATAGAAGATATGCAGATAAATATAAAGGAAAAGTACAAAATAAACAATTCATTGATAATCCAAAAAGGTTTTATAGAGAAATGGGAAATGAAGGAAAAGGAATAGATGCTGACAAACAAACAAACAAACAAACAAATAGGTACATGTGGGCAAAGTATTTATGAAGACCCTGTTAAATGTAGTAAAGATGCTGAATGTATAGAAGAATTAAAAGAAACAGCAAAGAGCTCTAATGTAGAGGACATGAAATGGGATGAAGTAACATCCAGAGAAATTGAGACAAAATAAAGAAAATCTCATAAATGGAAAACTTTCGGCCCAGACACATTTCCTAACTTCCAGCTACAGGTATTAACATCTTTACATAAAGATTTATCCCCAAGTAAGAATTTCTTATATACACATCTGGAATAGACACAACCTGGTTAAGAACAGGAAATGATATTCCTCCTTAAGACTGAACCTGCAAGCCATGCTATGAGCTATAAATCAATAACTTGCCTTGAGACAATGTACAAATTATATAGTAAAACTGATGTAGACAGAATGTATAGTCATTTAGAAAAAAAAACAATTCAGTTATGACAATATAACACAAAGGTAATAAAAAGTCATATGGAAAGTAATAATTTGTTGTTATATAAAGCCATAATAGAGAGAGTTGTAAAAGGAAGTAGAATATAAGAATGGCATGGACAGATAAATGAATAAATAAATAAATAAAACATTTAACAGCATCTCACAGTCATGTACATACCTCTCAACCTCTTAGAGCAAGAAATCTAACAAAGCCATAAAGAAAAGTGGAGCAAAGGGCCACAAAGTGGGACTATTATTAAATATTGCACTTGGAAAAGGAATTTGAGCAGGAGGGACTGCATAAATATTTGGGAATAAATGAAGTGTTGGCAATAAAACATGAACAAATGAGAATAATGTTCAGTAAGAAACTTCAGAAAACTAAAACTAATATTAAGTACTGCCTTGACATCTAGGAATAAGGTCCAAGCTATAAATCAATTTGCTCTTTCTGTTCTGTCAGCTTTAGAGTGATCAAGTGACCACCAAAATTACTGAATCAGTTGGACATGAAAACAAGAAAAAATATATATAAAATCAGTGTGTACCAAGATTATATATTCCATGTTCAGTTCAAATGGAGTTATGGATCTTTTTGAAACTGACTACATGTACAGATCTACAAAGGTGGGGCTGCATAAATATCAGCATAGTGAATGTTTTAAAACACAAGGAGAAGAAGTCTAAGATGATCCCCCGGATTCACGAATCCTCCGTGCAAGACTAAATAAGTCTTACGTCGGAGGCTACAGTTGAACAGTATGACATCAGCGTGCCATGAATATTCATGAGGGCACACTGACTCAACCGTAAGTCTAACACGGACCATGTAGGAAAGCAGGGGGCATGTCCGACTGCCGAGCAGTCTAAATGTCCACGCCCCTGCAAGGGTTTGAAAATTAAAATGAAAACACACAAGAGTGACTCCGCTCAAATGTCCTTGCACCAACACCACACTCCCTGACATTGTAAACCCCCATCACAGTTACAAAAAGTAAAACATTAATTTTATTTTTTTTTAATTCCCGAAATAGCTGCCCATATTTGCACGTGTGTGCGAGGGTGTGCCCATTGCTTAGCTGCAGTTGGCAATTCCGACATGGGAGAGCATAAGAAAGAAACGTTTATGCAAATCACACCAAATAGCAATAGAGTAATGGTAGAGCTTTTGCACAAAGAGGAGGCATTCACAGTTTGAGTCCCACCACTCCCCTTCTTATTTATGTTTTAAATCAGTATATGAAATAATACCTGACATATATGATTAAAATATTAGTAAAAAGCAGTGAAATAGCCTATGTATCAGTGAACAAAATATATATTTTTAAAGGATCCTGATATATAATTGCCCGCAGTTAAGCAGCGCCTTACCCAGTGCAATAGAGTTGCCCATAGTTAACTAGTGCTTTACCCAGTGCCATAGAGTTGCCCATAGTTAAATAGTGCTTTACCCAGTGCAGTAGAGTTGCTCATAGTTAAATAGCACTTTACCCAGTGCAATAGAGGTGCCCATAGCTAAATAGCACTTTAACCAGCACAATCTGTTTGCGCGGACGTGCGCGCCGTGCCAGCCAGGGCACCGTAGGGCAACATGGAGCAACGTAGAGCAAAGTTGCTTAAACACAGCCACACCCCCTAGCTTGTCTGGACAGTATTAAAATAAAATGAATGACAAGATTCGAACCCAGGACTCTGTGCACCATAATCAAAGTACTGAACCACTAAGCCATGACAGCTTAGGAGAAGCAGCCACTGTTAACATAGATATACTTAGAAATGGTAGATTAACCATTACTAAGCAGGTCTGCAGTCAGCCGAAAATTTTCAAAAACAGCCAATCACAAAAAAGTGTGGGAAATGTGGCATATTTAAGCCCCATAGGTGGGAATACTCACCATAACTGATTGTAGCTCACATCTGCAGTTAGAATGGCTGGTGCTGGAGAGGGTACATGCTTCTGAGCACAAACTTGGGGCATTGAGGAGTCAAAATACATGGTTTGGCTCATTGTCCACCATCATGAGTCAAGACTCCTGCAGGGCCAGTTCCAAGGGATGGAGTACAAGGCAGAGGCTTGGAACCGGTTAGCTCATGACCTCACCAGTGTCACAGGCATTCCTCGGACTGGTGAGCAGGTCCGTCAACACCATGCAGACCTGAAGAGACAGAAGCAGGACCGCCTGAACCAATGGATACAGGAGACCCGTGGGATGCAAGATGCCCCACAACTGAGTAGGTAGCCATGGAATGCAGTATGTAAGAATTGATAATTGATTCTGTATAATGGATAGGTATGTCTCAATATCCCTTCATTTAGTTCACAGCTGCAGGTGACCGTGCTGCGAATCAGCAAGCCTATGCAGATAGGCTGCTAAGGCTGCACCACCAGGCAGGTTAGTGATTATTCTGCATGTATTGTTATATAAAATAGGGGAGAGAGCATGAAAGAAAGTGTTGTAGTTCAATAATGCAGCCATAAAATGCCCTGAATAAGTCCTCTGCATGTGCTGTCATATAAAAAAGTCAGAGAGCCAGAAAAAGAGTGCAGTAACCCATTAAGAAGGGTAAAATATGTCTGGAATAATATCTCTGCAGGTACTGTCATATAAAATAAGTGAGCGAGCCTGAAAAAGAGTGTTCTAACCTATTAATAAAGGTATAATATGTCTTGAATATGTCTTCCATATGCACTGTTACATCAAATAAAGGAGCGAGCCTGTGGAAAAGTGTGTAATGTAATTAATAAAGGTATAAAACCCGGAGTGTGTCTGTGTCACTTACTTTGAATTGTTGTTGTACCCTTGCATTATACAGTACTGTTTTAATAAGTGCTGGCAACCCATAGTTGTGCAGTCCCAATCTAAAATGGGTGATGGAAGTGCTAGTAGCTGTGAAGCATATATACAGTCCTCAACAGTCAGTTACTGGCTGGCATGCATAAGTAAATCTGGCACACAAATAGCATGTTAATGTGTTCCCCAGAAATGTGAGTGTGCTTCAAGAAATGCAGGGTTCTGTACAAATTGAAGTGAAAATGTCATGTGAAAACATCCAGATATGTAGATAAAGAAATATAAATGAAATGAAGAAATATGTAGCAGTAACATTTGCATCTTGGACAGTTAGTATGTCAGATATAGGTCAGGTATATATTGAACTAGCCAAACCCATTACACAACCTAATGCATGTTGGCAAGTATAATAATACATGTAAGGGATATACACTTGCAGTCACTAGGAATGTAGTGTAGAATAAAAGTACTTATAAGATGTTAATTGAGGTTTCTTTCTACACCCTACTGTATGTGCATAAACCATGCAATTCCACACCTCAATGGGTATGTGTAATCTCAAATATTTGTTGGGACATATGTCCTATTGTTCTATAAATATTTGCATTCACTTTGATGCATGTGCCCTGTTCAAACACCACAATCATGGTGGCCTGTTGCTACCAATCATCCCTGCATGCGGTTGGAATATCCACTGTCGTTCAATATATGCAAGTGTTATGCTTGCTGTTCAACTGTTGGAACCTTGGTGTGTTGGGTTAATGGGAATATTACTGCATGCTGTTAAAACTAATCTGGAATGCTGTTGTTTATGTGGTAATTAAACACACCTAATCACAGAACGTATGGGAAGGCCGGTCCCAGCGGACCCACCTGTCCCTCCTCAGCTGGCGAGTGCACCTGGCACCAGCAGGTCCGGTGCCCAGCTCGGGCTCCCCTCCTCTGTTGGTCCTGTGCCACCTTTGGGTGGAAACACTGCAGATGATGGGGCTCACCCCCCCGTGCAAGCATGGGAGGAGAAGGGCCACCTGGCACCCTTCGAAGGATCCGGGCTGTGGTGCGTAGGGAGATCCAGCATTCAGTCACTGATCCCCTACACCAGCTCGAGGTGAGAGTGGCACGTCTCATGAGTGAGCCTGCCCATCCTACGCAGCCCCCCAGCACAGCCATCCTTGGGGCTGTGAAGGTGCAGTGGTGACTGCCCATGGGTGGGGATCTCAGTTCCACTGTTATCATCTGTGTGCTCATGGGTTTGCGATTTCCAAACATCCATCCCCGTCAATTGTGCTCACCCACCCCATGTGTCATACACCGTCCCTGTAAGCATCTTGTTTGTCTTGTCTGTTAACATCCCCAACCTACGTCCTTCACATCTCGAGCTTGTTTACCTACTGTCTGTCCCACTTTGTGCCCCCTTTTTCACCACTTTCCTATCTCCCCATTTTCTTTTCTTTAAAAGAAATTAGCATGGGGGTTAGCGGGAGTAAGCACTTTTAAGCAGTAGTAAGCGGGTTTAAGTGAGTGTGCACATGTGTGCGCTTAGCTAAGCATCACGCAAACCCGCGCAAACCTGCTTACAACTGCTTAAAAGTGCCTTAATAACTCTATGTCAGGGCCCTTGATCTGCTCAGCCGCAAAGAAAAAAACCTCTGCCAGTCTCGAACCCCAGACCATTGACACAATAGACTGCATGAATTACCACTAAGCCACAGCATATATACAAATAACTTGGTGCTGAAATAAATATATCATGCATTACAATGAGGGAATGTAAATGGAAATTAGGAATGGCATAACACAAATCCTGTTCTGTTGGCCTTTACCAGCAGTTGTTGTGGAATTGCATGACATGACTGTGAAAAGAGAACCAGACATTCTAGCAGGAAATAATGTTACAGTAGCACCTTACAAACATCACACAGTATCAGACCAGGATAAACACTGGCAAAGTTGAATAGGGCAGAGGACAGACTCCTCATCTGTGACTGCTTTACAGGGATGTCCCTGCTTTGTAAACAAATGTTAGCTGTGCCCCTCTGAATGACTTTGAAAAGTACTAACATTAGACAGAAAATGGGGAAAAACACTTAATGAATAATGTCAATAGGTGATAGTAGACACTGCTTGCACGTCAGAAAAGGTGTAGTAATACATATGCTCCGATTCCCAAGAAAGTCTCAACTGCAATATGTCTGCAATATATTGCAGGTGTATCTCACTTATATGTACCTTTCACTGAGGCCGTTCAAATATATACCTGAGAGTATCTGAGGCCTGGCAGAGGCAGAAACACACAGGCATATCAGCATTCCTGCTGTTACACACTCTGCAAATAGCTTTGGAAGGAGTTCCACAATCATGCCCTTATGTAGGAGTACAACATAGAAATATCACAGGATGTAGCCATGTACTGCTAGCAACCAACTGTGACAATACCATTGTGCCAGTGCTGAAAAGAATGGTGTGGTGCACAGACAAAAAATAATAGGCTAACCTCTAGCTACCATCTGGATATGTCCACAGGTGGGAGCTACGCAGACAGACTACTTGCCTTGATAGACTAATAGGTACACAGCAACCCTGTACGTTCAGCAAGATAAATCTCACATGATAATAAAAATTGCTCTTTGCAGTTCTGCACCCCTACCCAAAGGTATGACATACCTGTGTATTCAGGCAAAAACAAGGGTGCAGGTAGGCATACTCAGTACTGAAATATGTTCAGTTGTGTTGAGCAGCCTGTACTAATGTCAACACAAACAAACCATAAACAGTTCAGAAGTGAGTAACTTAATAATTACAGTATAGCAGTTCACAAATAGTGCATGTGCCACAGGAATACATTGCAATAACCACATTTGTATGGCAGTTAATTGTCTAATTCAGAAAGAAAGTACATATTCCCATATATCCTGTGTTAGCATTTGGAGGGGTGAGTACATGTCTACACTGAGAAGTGTGTACTGGAAGTAGCAACATTCAGGTTTGAGTACAACATGCATATCACTGGCTACAACCCTAGCTTCAGATAAGAGACATATACCAACCTTCTGACTGGCACAACGGGTGTCCAGAGCAAACAAGCATGGGCCCCACCTTGGAAAGCTCAAATGGCTACGCCTACCTAACCTAGCATTTTATAGCAGTGGGCTGAAATCACAGTGAGTACTGCAATCACCACACAGCAGGCTACATGCAGTTACTGAATGGTGGGCAGCAATTGGTGCAGAGGCTGTCACATGCACATGTGCAGATACCTAAAAAAACAGGCTGTACCTGCTGTCCACACATGCAATATTATCATTGCAGGAACAGGGAGACAGAGAGAGAGAGAGAGACAGAGACACAGACAAAAGAGACAGAAACAGAGACAGAAACAGAAACAGACAGAAAAAAACCCAAAACAAACAACCAAATAAAAAAAAAAAAAAAAAAAAGAAACAAAAACAACAAAACAGTAACAACAGATGGAGCAGGGAAAATGAAGGTAAGGTATGTAACTTATATGTATGTGCCGGCATGTAGTAGATGTTCCTGAATAGTATTCTATACACTGCAAATCATCCATATGTGGCAGCAGTACATATCTATCTGCATCTGCACATGTGCATAGGGCAAAGGAAATACTGCAACTGTTGGTAAAGGGTGGACACATATATGCCATTGAAGGTTGTTATGTGCATATATCTATGTAGGTTGTAGTGTGAGCTATAGAAAACAGCATGCAGTGCTGATATATGTCATGTGGTGGTTAAAAGCTGTGGGACTGATTTGTCAGATCTGCTGTGTTACAGCCAGTGAGGCCTGCTAAAGCTACATGGGATGAGCACACCAAAATGCATTCTGCACAACACTGTGCAATATAATCACATAACTGTACATCCCACAACTGTCGCATAAGCGATATCCCCACCATGAAAGGTGGACTGTACATGTGCCTATATGTACGTCTATATGTACAGCAATGGATGTGTACATGTATCTGTATATATATAGATATATATATATATATATATATATATATATATATATATATACATATATAGAGAGAGAGACATGTATGTACTGCAACAGGTGTGTGGTGACCAAGGCATGGACTGTAGACAAGTGTCGATACTGCAGTGCCATTTCCCCTGTCCAAAACACTGTACCCATTAACCACCACATAGGTAGAAATCTACCTAACACTGAAGGTATGATAAGGGAACATGGGACACAGGTGGACAGTAGCCTCCCCTTTGATAAAGACAGTGCCACACTAGACTTGTAATTTGTGTATGTGGTATGTGTCATGACAACAGGTGTGTCATCTAGGGAACTATAGGTCAGTGTTCCCCTCTACTCATCACAATGCTCCGTGTGGTATGTACCTCACATGACACAACTACAGCAAGTGGGAAGGCCACAGAATACCTCACAAAGGGTAATACTGGCCTCAAACAGATGCCCTATGCAGACTGATTCTCAAAACCACAGCTAAACTGTATTGCATACCGCCCACACAGAGGTGACCTCTGCTGGACATACAGAGGTATGTCAGACCGATAGCTGTGTGACAACCACCATGGCAACATATCACTATCCCTCCGGGCTACACGCTCTAGGGCCCTAAACCTCGTCAGCTCACTAAACAGCACATGCTGGAGGGATAGGTTTCTATCTTAGAGATATGCCATACTCTGGAATAGACCACCTAGCAATAGCAAACAAGGCTCCTCTTTAGTAGTTGTCATAAATACCCCTGATGATTGTTTGGGAGATTGGTAATACACCCCAGGAATCCCCTCTGTGGTTCTGGTTGACAGGGGCAAGTGAAATCAAAGTACATGTGTGGCAAAGGCCAGGGTAGCATATGGCTATGCTGCTGTAGGCCCTAGGGCCAATAGCATATCACCTACCTATGACACTATGCACTCACACATGTACTCAATGCAATACCTGCTATGTGAGGTTGCATAAATGTAACGCTGAATGTGTGCAAGGTCTGTAAAGGTGTGATAGCATAGTGTGAAGTTGTATCTGACATGGTAGTGTCTATCCTAGCTGTGAGGCCAGCAAAAGATGTGTATGTTATTGTTAGGCAGACATAGTAGTATGGCATATGATGTGATGTAGTTCCTTGTTGACGACTGTGGTGTCTCATTGTAGGCTAAAGCAATACATGTATGCTTAGTGAGTGGTACTGCTGGTGAATATGACTCCCATATGACCTGTAGTACTACCCGAAGCTGTAGGCCTAAACAGCACAGTATGGTGTGTGTTCACATTGCTTGGAAACACTGTCTTGTGTGTTTCCTGTAGTCTGCACAGAGGACATAACTCAGGCATAAGGGTTTGTAAGTAGTGGCACACAGTACTGTATGGTACACAGGTAAAGCTCATCAGTGTTGGCATACAGTGGTGTGTTGCATGTTTTTCTGATGTGTGTGTAATTATGCCTGTACCATAGCCGCAATCATATGTGTGTTACAGGGTATACGTGTGTATCTAGCAACATATATACTCTGTTACAGCAGTATGCCACCTATATTAACAACTGTGCACATATGTTAGGCAGGGCTATGGCATCAACGACTAGGGTGGTTTATTGGTACTACTGTAACTGTACTTTACATTCATTGCAATGGATGACATCTTTGTTCGTGCATTAGCGTGATTTATACCTCTGGCGTGATTGTGCATTGTGTCACAAATAGTGTGCTGGGTACTGTTATATAGTGGTTTGATATATAGACTGTGCCAGGCACTGTTAGTCAGTTGTGGCCTGAGAACCAATATGTGGTATTGAACATGTGTATCATCTGACAGACAAACGGATGGCATATATGGCAGTGAAGTGATATCTGTGGTTCAGGGTGTAAAGTGTGCCACAGGACTCGCTCACACATATTGTTCATTTCTCTTTCAGCCTGATGGCCCACCAATGTAATCCTTGTTACACAGCAGCGGAGGAAGAGGAGATCCAGCAAAACCTGGTGCAGCACTACACACTTCTGTTTTCCAGAAGCAGCCAGCACCAGCATGAGTGGTCTGCACTGTGGCAAGATCTTGTTTGTCGGGTAAATGACATAGGTATGCATAACTGGAGATATGAGCAGGTACACCATCACTGCAGTGATTGAATTAGACATGTCCGGCAGTGTGCATCTGATATCCATAGACAACAGCTTGCCACAGGTGGTGGGGTGGCCATTCATCCCCTCTCACCAGAGTGGAGGAGCTGCTGCTAAGCATGGTGGCTCTTGGACAACAACAGCAACTCCCACAGACATGTGTTGCCATGGAGGCCGGAGCCACCCACCCCTATCTGTAGGCTACAGTTACCTGTATTGTTACATTATGTGTATGTGAGATGTGTACTGTGTGTTTAGCAGTTGTGCTGCCTAGTGTTGTGCAATACTGATATTTGGAATATTATCTGTACACCTGTGACTGTTGACTGCTGTTCTACTGTAGTTTAGCAAACCCACAGTAGCAATGCCGCAGTTGTGGCCACTGACGAACTCTCTCATATTCTCATAGGCCCCTCTGGTGTGACAGCAGGGCAGATGATCCATGCTGGTGAGTGTGGTATAACTGCAATGTTGGTAATGAAATGTGCATGTCATAGGTGAGGTGTAGGCCATGCACACGTAACACACCTACACATAATGCATGCCATGCATGTTTGCTGTAAGACATTGCACAGCTCAGTAATGTCAGTAGCTGCCTCAATGACATGCAATACACAGAGCATCAGACACAGTTGTGGCAACACCGTTCTGCACATTGGATAGGCATAGTTGTTACAGCTGTACACAACATAACACGTTTATCATACACAGTACATCTCAACATGCTACATATGGCGTTACCACACACCTGCTGTAAGGTCACACTTCAGTATCCCACATGTCATCCACACACACATGATATACCTCAGGGGTAGAGGCCTATCATGGGGTTGTGCAACACTCTTCAACACATAACACAGTCATGTTAGGCAATGCTTCCTATTGGGCACCTCACACACCCATGTACAAAGTGGCTGTGTAATTGTGAACATAGCCACAGCACTGCAGTTCAGGTACAGCATGCTAGGCGGTGGTCTGTCACACATTAGTAGCCGTGAGTGACCACATGATGCATGATGATGATGGCTCATGGTACTACCCCCCATCCAGTTACAGTGACCACAGTACTACACAGAGCAGTCATTGCTTTGCACCTCAATGTTGTGTGTGTGTGTGTGCAAACATATGCACCTATACACAATATGCATAGCATGTTGTGTGTGTGCTTACATATGCCAGTATACACAATATGCATAGCAGTCACCATCTGTACAAAGTGACAATTATATCTCCTGGAATGCTATTGGGTGTATAGGTCACATGACACACATATTGGGTATGTGTGGTGTTTAATGTTGCAGTCGTGTAGCATGCCATGTCATGGCTGGCACCGACATATCTGCAATATGTCCCACACTCACCATAACCATTGTACAATGGCCATGTCGAGCATTTGGATTCCTTCACGTCTGCATGCACCACTCATCCCATGTGTGTACATAGCATGCATGTGCTACACCTGTGCCCACTATTATCTACTATGGACACAGACACTGTAATCAGACACGGAAATCTATGTGTCACACAGATAACACATGCAGCCATGGTATGTATACCTGTGAGTGACTGTGCACAGGACATTGCAGAGCTGATAATACTTGCACAGCAATGTTGTGTCTATGTACACATTGTGTTCCAGGGTGTAGCCAATCACTGAACAACTACACACATGCATCAAAGCCATGTATACTGTCATCCATCTACACTTGCACTGCATGGTCTTGAGCAACACATATTCTGCATGCTGACACGTGTGAGGTGACTGTTTGCCTTGTGATTCTGTCACCCACCTTCACCCACTAGTGAGTATGTGTTGGATTGCTGGTGTGTGTGTGTGTATCTGCTGTAGTGAAGAGTGTATTTGTGTGCATGTGTGCATGTGTGAATGTGTTCATGTGTGCATGCATGCATGTGTTCATGTGTGCATGTGTGCTAACATCATGTACAGATTGTAAAGTGTGTTTTCTGTCTTCATCTCACAGGTGCTAAGTTTGGGGTGGCTGAATGCAGCAGGGAACCTGAAGTCACTGCCAAAATAGTGGAGATGATGAGACATGTATTGTGGCACAGGCAGGTTTGACAGGGTCTGTCATTGGTCCACCAATCGACAGTACACAGTGTTCCACCCCATCTAAGCACACACTCATACTGCCAATACATCCCTCATCACCAATGGCCTTAGCCAAGGGACAGCATACAGTTGGCATTGACCAGGATAGTGTGGTACCCATGGCACTTGCATTCCCTCACAGCAGCCATACCTGGATTCCTGGAACGGTACCACATAGGTGGATGTCCAGGGGTTCTCGGGGGAGCACCGCTGGTCATATTGCCCCTGTCAGACATGCCCTCACAGGTCTTACAACCTCGAGTATATTCCGGGCTGTAATGCAGGCACAGGCACATATGGAACGGTACACCAGACAGGGACTAAGGGCACAGAGGGCCCATTACACCTCTATCAATGACAGCATCCGTGACCTTGCCGATGCCATCCAGAATTATTGATAGATGTTGGGGGGAGACATTAGATGCCCTCCACAATGTGTTTTCCATGAGCCAGGACTGTGCAGGATGGTTGAGACGTCGATGCAGAAGCATGCCAGCAACATCAACAGCTGGCAGTCATCATGGATGGCCCACAGATCACAGCTGCTCCCATAGTGTCAGTACCAGCCCCAGCAATGCTGGGGCTGGCCTGTCAATTGACCGTCCTAGTAGACCACATGCACGTGGCTCTGGCCACTCCCAGCAGGGACATGGGTCCACTCGACATACCTCTGCCTCTGATGATAGTACCCAGTCAGGGTTGGTACCCGATACTGTCCATAGCACCCCTGCCAGGCACAGGTACTGTGTACGTGGCCAGAGACAGTGATCTGTACAGCCTGGCAGGTACAGTCTGTGGCTGTCCCACAACCTCCCGTATATGGCAGCCACATGGTGGAGCTGTGTGCATGCAGACACACACACATTAACCAAACAACTGGGGCTCACACATACACACACACACATTACATCAACATTGGCCCATGCTGTACTGTTGTCCCTCACACACACACACACACACACACACACACACACACACACACACACACACACACACACATGTCGATTGGATGGGTCAGTGTCAGGCTCTGGCAAACCAACAACACACCCTGTGCATATGATGACACCTGTGCCACCTCCTGTCATCTGTAACATTGATGCAGGAACAGGCTAACATGGTGCTGATGCACAGGGTGACATTATAGCAGTGAAGCAATATTAGCAAGTTGTCAACAGGAAAGTGTAATGATATCCTTGTAGGTATATCTGAGCAGGCATGATGTATCAAAGCTCTGATTGTCAATGTAGCATTGTTTACACCAGTGTTAGGTCTGAGTATGTATTGTCCACCCATGTGTCACTTGGCTGAAGCGTATAGTGTTGCCAGCATGTGTTAGTGAGTGGACAGTACATGTGTGATGTGTGCAGTACAGATTAGCAGGTGTACATCTGTGAACATGGTGGGTGCGCACTGTCTGCATGTACATGCATAGTGGACACATGGGATGTGTGACATACCCTGTTTTACACATTGTTAACATCTCATAGTATCTCTCGATGGCCAGTATGCATTCTACTACAGATATGTACTAACATGGGTACACATGTGTGTATGACATGGGTTGACACTATGCTGTGGGTGATACTGTTAATATCTGTCAATGTTTTGCATTCTTGTAGTATACACAACCTCAACAGCATGACTATAACCAATCATTAGATGATGTCCTGACAACTGACACATAGTTGTAGGGAACTCAGTAACAGTTGGATCCTTCCGGTACTATACTATAACAGTAACCAGTGGTATTGACCACCACCCGTTCCTGGGACCACACCTGTTTGGCATATAGGCCTCTTAGGTACATGCAAACACACTAGGGCTATGTCTATCCATATCTGGAAATGCATGCATTGGCCTAAAATGCATTCCCTGGATAGGACACATATCCTACACAAGGGCATCATACAGACAGGTACCTGTTGTCCGACACATGCTGTATTGCACTAAGCCGACTATGGCATAGTCATCCACATTTACTATACATACTATCCCGACAGTACCACATAGGTGGTAGCCCCCAACATGTATGTTGGGTACCAATGTGTACATACAGCCACATGTTATGCCATCTGTCCCTTGGTATCCACATATTCAGAGGTATTGTGGAGTCCCTCGGTGTATCACATAAGACATTAGGGTCCTGAATGCATATCCACAAGGCTGTTGTACACCTATAATGACTGTCCATTATTGCCAGTCGTTGTTGCGTATGAACATCTGACATACACCCCAGGCATGTACCCTCACTTACACTACTCTATAGTAACTGTCATGGGTGTGTGTGGCACAGATGACCTTGGCCACAGATCACTACAGTGGCTTGCCTTGTCACATACATACATATGTGACCTACGATCTGAGAAGCAGCGGCACAATCTGTCAAAGGAAACAAATGTATTCATGTAGTATGCAGGCTTCACACCTATGTACTAATTGAGGTCACATGTACATATATTTATTTGCCACACAGATACCTGATGTGTGCAATACACATACTGTTTTAATCCTGATATGTCATACCATAGTAAAAGCAAAACCCACACTGCATTGACCAACAGTGTTACACACACACACTCAGCAATTGCAGGTTTCAACCCCCTACCTAGCTATGTTATGATACTAGAGAGATACGCATTAACACGGCGCGCTGTATGTTTTACTGTGTGTTTGGTTTTCTCCTGCTATATTTGCAGGATGCTGACATCATCAGACTTTCCAAAAAGGAATGTACCTCTTTTAATGTGTTTTCCCAGTCTCCAAAAAGGGAACTCCTGTCAAAGGAAATCACACACATACACCCCCCCCACCACCACACACACAGTCAGCAATTGCAGGATTCAAAACCCTACCTAGCTATGTTATGATACTAGAGAGATACACAGTAACATGGTGCACTATATGCTTTATTGAGTGCTGTGTTTTCTCCTGCTATATTTGTAGGATGCTGACATCATCAGACTTTCCAAAGAGGAATGTACCTCTTTTAATGTGTTTTCCCAGTCTCCAAAAAGGGCACTCCTCTCAAAGGGAATCACACACATACTCCCCCACACCCAAGCACACACTGTCAGCATTTGCAAGTTTCAAACCCCTACCTAATTATGTTATGACACTAGAGAGAAATACACATTAACACGGCACACTATATGCTTTCCTGTGTGTTTTGTTTTCTCCTGCTATATTTGTAGGATGCTGACATCATCAGACTTTCCAAAGAGGAATGTACCTCTTTTAATGTGTTTTCCAGGTCTCCAAAAAGGGCACGTCTCTCAAAGGAAATCACACACATACACCGCCCCACACACACACAGTCAGCAATGGCAGGACTCAAACCCCTACCTAACTATGTTATGATACTAGAGAGATACACATTAACATGACTCGCTGTATGCCTTACTGGGTGGTTTTGTTTCTCCTGCTATATTTGTAGGATGCTGACATCATCAGACTGGACATGGTAATGTGTGTACACTTTGTTTTATGCAATCCCAGGAATGAGCCATGTGGGTCGGCAGGTGTCAACAGCTTGAACAGGACCACATAATTTTTAGCTTGTGTGATCTATCTGTGGCCAAATTGACATTCCTTCATATGTCAACACATATTTATGCACAGATTGTTGGTTTTGTGGATATGACATGTGTCTGGGATGTTGATAAAGGGCTATTCAAAGTCTATGTGAGACATGTGTAGCTCCGTTCAGTGATGTATGTTCTGGGTGGCTGCCGTGCAAACAGTCTAGCATGTTTTAGAACCATGATCTGCACATGAACATACCACAGTTGGTAGGGTTGTGTGTTTGTCAGCTTCCAATAGCTCTGTTTATGACTTCAACCATGATGGACTCCATGGCCTTGCAGATCAGACTTCATAGGCTTACTGGACTATACTTCCCATGGTGTGTTGTGCACCAACACTTGTGGGGAGTGCCATATGTTGCTGAAACACATTCAACGGTTCCAGATCCTGTGGAGAGGGTGAGGCTCAACAGACTGTTCAGGTGCAGGGTCTGTTTGTTCTGTAGTTCATTCATGACACGTATAGGGAAACAATGTAATCCAATTGCTGCCATGCTTTTGCCTTTGGGGTGAGCTGTTCACCCATTCTACATGTGATATCTCCTGGTATGATGATAGGTACTTTCATCAGTGGGAGGTGGGTATGTATATATGGGCCTGTCTGACAGGATGTCGGCATTGAGTCAGGTACAGTTGGCCCTGGTTCAGGACATATATGAGTGTACATTGCTATTCATGACATAGCTGAAGGAGGTGTCATGATTCCGTCTGGACTCCTTCGCAGCTACTCTTTACAAAACGCCGACAAACCTGAGCACTAATCCCTGTTATACTCTTTTACACACTTAACACCCTACTGATCCTTTGTGATCAGTCTACAGAGTATGTCATCATAATATTCTAGCATGTCAGCGGTCAGTTTCGTGTGTACTCTCCAGTCCAGCTGGTGAATATTGTGATTTTGACACAATGTCACAACTGCCTCATGTACATAGACAACCCTCTCTTCCTCCCAAAAACCTCAGATATATGTGAGGGATGCAACTATATAGACATACAGGAGGCTGAGCTCTCTCGACCTATGACTGGCACAGTCTATCAGGTGGTGAAGGTAACCACACACACCATATATCAGTCTCACATAAACCTATAGTGACAGCAATCAAACCATATTATCACACATAAACATACTCGGAGGCTCTAAATAAACTCTGCCTAAGCAGCAGAGACCTCCAAAGCAGACACACAAACAACTGCTACCCCACTACAATACCCACATATCACATAGTTCACAATGTCAGTGTGCCACATAGTCACTGCCCTTTGGGCTAAACAACACACCTAATACACTTGTAATAGGTGACACTTATTGTCAGACACACTGACGTCCCACTCACCAGGCTGAACAAGGGAATGGTCACTTTGAGCTGTCTGTCGGGTGCCAGGATCTGCCACATAACACATGCACTCAGGTCACTCCAAAGCAAGTACAGAAATGGCTCCATCATTGTCCATGCTGGTGCATAAAACCTCAGACGTTCCTCCCTGGACCACATGACATGATACATAGAGGAACTCTCTGATCATGTAGCCCAGGCCAGTATGACCCTGACCTTGTGTAGCATCATACACTCACCAAGTATGATGTCACAGTATACAGACAAACATCATGTTTAACAGTTGGCTAGCATATTGGTGTCATTCAAAGGGGATCCAGTGTCTGTCAGCCTGGGGTGACATGCTCGACATGCCACATAGCTTCGCTATGGACAACTTGCACCTGTCACCCTTGGACTTTCGAATACTGTCTAAGGCTCTTGCTACCACCATAGTGCCTTTTTTAAGCGGGGCTCAAAAGACAAACCCACCTCCACAGACATTACAGAGTAAATGAAACTAAGGGTACTGCTGCTCAACACCAGATGTGTTACCCTCAAATTGCGCCCACTCAGGACTCTCCTCAGTATGGAGAATAGCAGTATCTGTGCACTAACAGACACCTGGTTCAGGCTCACAAATACACACCAGCACTACCAGGTTATATTTCATACCATGCTTTCTGACCACGAGACTCAGAACGGCCAACACAAATAGGGGGAGTATCCATATACATCACAGATACACACACCTCCGGGTTAGTAGCACTGCACGAAGTATCACAGACCATACATATGCAACTAACATTGTGCAAAACTGCCTTTCAGTTTGTTGCCTGCTACAGACCACCCTCCCAAACTCAGGAACCACACTTGGCTTTCCTGGGAACACTGGAGAATATGAAGGTCTCCCCAAACACCATTATATTGGGTGACTTCAAATACCCAAACATTGACTGGGGATACTACTCAAGCCCCAACACCCTCACCCAACAGTAGCTACTATTTGTAAACTCATATGCTATGGCACAACCGGTCACCACACCCACAAGAGGGGAAAACATATTGGACCTGATCATCACCAACATGGGGACTCTATGTTCCACACCAGCGATATACCCCTCATTGGTAAGGTCAGAACATACATTTATCTCACTGGACATCCATATCCCGTCCCCACACCCATCCTGGGTAATCTTGGTGAACTTCTCAAAAGAAAATGTCTCACTTCTCCAAACCAAGGTGGTATCCTTCAGAGACCCTGGGACAGTGGTAAATATGGCTCAGACTGCTGAATCATTTACATACACATTCTATGGACACCTAGTGGACTGCATGGATCGTGCTATCCCAAATAACAAGACTCACTCCTCCAATGGCAGGGGACTTGTCTGGTAGACCCCGCCCATTAATAAGCTATACAATGAAAGGAGGAAGCTACTACATGATAGAGCACAATCCCAGACAGGGAAGGCATCTGTGATCTGTACTAGCAGACAGCTACGATCACTCCTGAATTTATCTAAGTACCGCTTCTAACAGACAATTGCACCAGACAAATAGGACAATCACAAGGCCTTCTTCAGTTATGTCAGGAACCTGGGTGGACACTCACTGATATGCTGTAAGTTACTGTATACTGACTAAACATACCCTGAACCCACTGACATTGCCAACATCCTGGCAAACAGGTTCAGTGCAGATGCCCCCCCCCCATCCCACCTAAGGAGCAACTGTCCATCCCAACAGAGTGTAACCTCCCTGACATCACAAATAGACAGGTGAGTGCTGCCCTCCCCAAAGCAGACAACACAGCATCAATGGGACCAGACGGTGTCCTGGCCTGCGTCTTACACGAGCTTCATGACAGACATAACCCTCACATTAAGTCACTGTTCAATATCAGAGTTACTACAGGATATGTACCCAAGGAATGGCATACAGTGACAGTGGTCCCGCTCCACAGAGTTGGTGCCACAACGGACCACAGACAATATCACCCTACAAGCCTAACTAGCTTGTTCTGCAAAGCTATGGAGTGTATAGTCATGGGACTCATACACATAGACATCAGGAACCTACAGACACTATGTCCTACACATTTCAGCATTGTTGTGGGCAGATCTTGCCTCTTGAACCTGTTCATATTCTTTAAACAGTTACCAGGTCCATTGACGTAGGGACGGTTGTCCACACAGCCTACCTGGACCTTGCAAAACCCTTCAACACAATACCCCACTCAGCCATTATGCATAGGCTCACCAGCGTCAATATCGACACATATCTCACACGATGGATTGCTACCTGGATCAGGGATAGCACCCACATGGTCAGTATTGCAGGTGCCATGTCTGACTATACACCAGTTACACGTGGCATCCCACAAGGCTCAGTCCTGGGACCTCTCTTGTTCAGTATATATTTGTCTGACGTACAGGCTAACACAGGAGGAATACGGCTGACCATTTTCGCAGATGACTGCAAACTGGGTGCCATAATCAACTCTCCAGCTGGCACATGCATACTCAAACAGGGTCTCACAGGGATGGATGACTGGTGCCTGAGCCATGGCCTACAGCTAAATGCCATTAGTTGCATAGTCATCACCTTTGGGAATAACAACATGCCCACACATTACTACATAGTTAGTAATCCATTACATACGGTAGGAGTTGTTAGGGGTTTGGGGACACGACTTGTTCGTACTCTCGCCTTTGACAATCACATTGCCAAAGTAGTTAGACAGATCTTCTATATAGCCCACCTTATCCCATATGGTTTCACATCTAGATCAAGTGAGGTCATTGTGCCCATATACTCATCACGACCATGCTCGGTTACAATGCCACATTTGAGATGTACCTTACCCGACACCTGCAGCAACTGTAATGGCCACAAAAGTTCCTCAACAAGTAGATCTAGGGACTCACAGGGATGCCCTGCACAGTTCAGATACAGTAACTCCAGCTCTACTCAGTCGCTTACCGCCTACTCGGATGTGATGTGAGCCTGTTGTTTACAGAAATATCCAACCCAGAATTAATGGACATGCTCCACCTCAGGATATCCGATTCCCTTGGAGCTACACAATCCAGGGACATATACCTCAGCACAGATGTTAATAGGACATGCTGGAGGGACAGTTTCTTATCCCAGAGGCTCCACTCACTCTGGATTGTAATCCCAGTTTCGCATAGGCAGAGCCACCCACTGACCACCTACAGGAGACATCTTGACAAGTGAATGGGTGATCGTATGTTTACCCCTGGGATATCCTCTGGGTCCCTGCTAGACAGTGGCACAATAGACTAAATGTAAATGGGCTATCTTGTGTGACCTACTATTCACAGGCACAGTGTAGTAATCTGGCAGGGTTGGGAAAGCCAAACACTCTCTGGCTAGGCTTGTACATGCCCTAGGGCAGATAGCCTAGTATCAACCTCTGAACCTATGATAAAGTTCGGGATGCACAATGTTTATTGATAATACTGTTTGCAGGTTTTTATCGTCTTTGCTTTCCCACTTTCTATGAACAACTTAGGTATCTGCAGTACATATTTGATTATGACAGGGTTCCACTATATTATATATGTGTCTGTTGTCATATAACTGTGTGCACAGGGCGGATTACTGGATAGTGAGAGGTTCCTGGGTTAACACATGCAACTGCCAGATATATGTGGCCCACTGCTGTACACAGACATGGCCTAAGTGTGTGAGCATGCCCAGTTCAGGCTTTCAGTGTTTTGTTGCCTGACATTTGTCTCATTTATTCAAGTGTGTGAGCATGCCCAGTGTGACCTTTCAGTATGTTGCTGTCTGAGGTCCACTACATTTGTTGATGTGTGTGAACATGACCAATATTAACATTTATACTGTGTGTGTTGAAAGCCAGGTTCTATTCTTACTGCAGGGCTCACCTTTGTGTCATAACTCGACAGGGATTATGCTGTGCCTGCAAGGTTTCCATGAGATACTTTGCATAGACTTATCAAAATTTCTTCATACAGGCTGACCACTGCAATACTGTCATGGTTTAGTGGTTCAGTACTATGACTATAGTGCATAGTATCCTGGGTTTGAGGCCCATCACTGCTTTATATTTTCATACTGAGCAGACCAGACTGCTTAAGGGCCAGTAGAGCAAATATGAGCATGTTGGCTTTTGTTCAGCTATACCCTACTTAGACCAAGCTTGTCCAACATTGCTCAATATTAACCAATATTGCTGGACGTTGCCCAATATTACTCAACATTGACCACAGTCATGCTAGTTGGTGTGTGCGATTTTGTTTACATATACTACATGGTGGTAAATGCTGTTTAGCACTGCTTTATATTGCTTAACACATGGCAATCATGCCTCAGGTGGTGCTGCAGGGCTGCCTATGTCGGATGCACATACTACACTCCCTATACATGTTTGAAAGCAGGTAGTGTCAACTTAGGCATCCCTTTTACTATATGTGCGAGTCAGAGAGAGGTATCATTTCCAGAGTTCCTACTGAGCCAGTGCATGTGCTATACATTGCCTCTTTGCCAAGGCCAAAGCATACTGGGCATGCCTCCTTCTGCCTACTGGGGCAGGCTCAGGTTGTTCCTCCTCCAAGTCACACTCTGCCTGTGATGGCCTTGGAAATGGTGGGGGGCTGTTTGGCCCAGGCCTATGCTGGTCCTGCTGCAGCTTTTTTCGCAGGATCATATTATGTAGCATAGCACATACCATGACTATTTGGGTACATGTAGGTGGTGAGTACTGCAAGACTCCACCAGATGTGTCCAGGCACCAGAACCGTGACTTGAGCAGCCCAAACACACGCTCGATTACATTTTGTGTTTGTGCGTGTGCCTCATTATGGCATTCCTGTTCAGGTGTGTGTGCATTTCTGATGGGTGTCATCAGCCACGTCTCCAGTGCATAGCCAACATCCCCCACTAGGTGACCATGTGGGATGTCCCCGTTGGCAAATGTCTGGTACAGCTGCGTCAGATGCCAGATATGGGAATCATGGTAGCTTCCAGGGCAGCCAGCACACACATTCAGTATTATGCCCTGGGCATCACACATGACCTGGCAGTTGATGGAGGGGAAGCCCTTGTGGTTGAAGTAGATCCTACCTCGCTCACCAGCTAGTGCTTTGATGCATATGTGCGTGCAGTCTATTGCACCCACTACCTCAGGGTATTCCACTATTTGCTGGAAGAGATGCATATTGCTGGCCAATACCTCATGGGAATTGGGGAAATATACATGATCACTGACATGTGCTGACATGGCATCCAGGAACTGGTGCAGTACCCTGGATGCTGATGCCTGTGATATCCCCATCATATCACCAGTTGGTCTCTGGAAGGTACCTGTTGCTAATATTCTTAGGCCAACACATACCTTGGTTTCCACTGGGATGGGTTCCCCTCTGTTGGTTCTGTGTGTGAGGCGTGGCCTGCACAGCTCAACAATTTTCTGCAAGAGGTCTCTGTCCACTCTATTGCGCTCCACTGTCTCCAGCTCATGTAGCCCCTGGTAGGTTACCTTGGGCCTGTACACTCTTCACTGTCTCCTCACTGTGGGTTGTCCAGCAGCATTCGCATTGTCACCACCCACAGCATGTTGCATATGTCACCTTATAACAGCAATGGCAGCCCCTAACATTTCTTTGTCTCAGTAAAGCTTTTTCAGTTTTCACTTCTATTAGCTTACTGCAGTGTTGCAGTGTCTCTTGAGAGAAACATAATGGACTGTTGTTTGCAGAGTTTTAAGTGCTGGGCTGGGCTAGTGTACTGCCTGTGTAATTGCCTGATTCTGATTGTTTTCACCTGCTAGCTCTGCTAGTACTCCCTGGTTGCTTCCTACTATTTGTTGTGCTTCCTTTTTCCTTTCTGTTTCCTCGGGGGGGGCAGTGCCGCACACACAAGCGCAACCACGTACACACCAGCTCACACTCGCGCACACATGCTTACATGGACTAAAACTTGCTTATTCTTGTTAAAACATGAGCACACCAGCGCAAACGTGCTTACACAACCTTAAACAGCCTTATAAATCCTTACTCCGGCTTAAACGTGCGCACTCACGCTTACACACGTGCACACTGTCTTACTCGGGTTTACAGGCGTGCACATGCACGCATACACGCTCAGCAAGAAACTTTGGTGTTATCCATGGCATACACCTTCAATTTCTTGCCTTTACCTAGCCTACCTGTTGACACACCTCTTTCAATGATGCGTAAATGACAGCTGACACATGCCACTCTGCTCCAATGAGCTTCACTTCTTTCATACATACCCCTCTTGTGATGTCACCTATCTTCTACTCTGTTACTCCCCTTATCCTACTCCTACACTCCACTGACTATGCTCATTTGCTATGTAAACTTGCGATTCACTATCCTAGCCCTCATTTACATAGGATTGCCTACTAATGCTTGGTTACATCTCTTAGACTGAGCTTCCCCCCCTTAGCAACCTCTACTTGGTGGCTATGTTGTCTTCAGCCTGCCATTCACTTGCATTGTAAATTCATATTAGCATTAAAATCCACATTTGTGGATCTTCATTATTGATTTACTGGTTTTTAGAGCGCAGCGTTCTTGTGCTGCGCTATGCTTAAACCCCGGAGATCGAGATGAAAAAAAAAAGTTATTTTATTTTTATTTTGCATCACTTAACGTTGCCAATGGCCATATTTTTGGCCATTGGCATGCTTCCTCATGTAAATGCATCCTTTTTTTGGAGCTGTCACGGCTCTGTTTTTCTATTTGCAGAACCGTACTCAGTTGTCAACTGAGTACATTTCTGCAAATAACACTACTCCTACTCAGACAGGTTTGGGTTTCCTGGATTGCAAATTTTCCTCATTTGCATAGCTTTCACCTGCAATTGAGGTAATTTGCATATCCAAGCCTTGTCTGTGTAGGACTCATTTTGAGAGCTCTGTTGCACGCCCCAACGGGCTGTTCCTGGATCGCTCGGTGGACATGTTGGCTGCATGGAGTCTTACTCAACTCTTAGACTCCGTGCAAGCCTTTGTGAATCCGGCCCAATATCTTTGCTTAATTTAGCAGAAGCATTTTGGAATAAAATGGAAATGGAAATCAAGCCAGAAACAGAAATCAGACAGCATCAGAATGTGCCAAAAATAAAAGAAAAAATATAAGTAAATTATCAGACAAGAAGAAGAAGAAAAAAAATGGAAAGTTCACAAATATAGTAGCAAGTATAGAGGTTGTCTGGAACAGCCTCATGTTGACCAAGATTTGATGCAGGAATGGTTAAGGAAAGGTGAATTGAAATCAAAAGATGAAGGACTAATAATGGTATCCCAGGACAGTGGACAATATACATGCTGGTTTACAAACTCCATTGAAAACGGGAGAAACAGACAAATGCAGGTCTCACTGTGGTAAGGTCTGGACTTTGAGCCATAACTTAGGTATTGAAACAGTCCACTTCCTTTAAATCTAGGGTCAAATATCCTTTCCCCAACCAAGTATTTAGTTCTTTCTTAAAGGACATCAAGGAATTCAAGCTTCTTAAATGCAGTGTTAGAAAAAGCCACCACCTTCCAGTTTTAATATGAAAGTCATAGCAAGAAAGTTAAAATTCAGTCATAAAATCGTTGCTAATTTGTTTGTTTTCTTAGAGTTGAAGTATGAAGTGGAGAATGAAATCCCAATCCCTATTGTAGCTCCATAGATATCATTTTGATTATTTTTATAACTCAAAATTAAACCCCCCTTTTACAAGTCTGTAGTTGGTCGTGAGCAGAGAGAGATTTTTAATCTTTCCCTGCAACTTAGATGCTCCACAGAGTAAACCTGCTTTGTGAAACAACTTTGTATTCTTTCTAGTCTGTTTGTTGCTCTCATGTTATAAATGTAAACTGCCATTCCATATCCTAAGATATGTCTTATAACACATTTATAGATCAGAAGCAGTGTTGCAGCTTCTTTGCTATTGATGGACTTTAGTATTTTTTTTAATTTCATAGTAACGCTTCTTAATAACATCATTTGCATTTGGATCAAAAGAAAACATTTTATATACTAATACGTCCAGGTTTCTCACGTGTCTTCTTCTAGAATAAGACCACCAATTGTATAAGAGTAAAAATTATTTGATTTACCAAAATGTATTACTTTTGTTTTTTGGCATTTAATTCCATACCATTAACTTTAGCCCAATGTACAAGTTGGCCCAGCATATTCTGTACTTTAAATCGATCATTTACCAAGTTTACTATAGCTCCTGTTTTCATGTCATCCTCAGACTTACTGGTAACAATGTTTTTTACCAGCTGACACCCAGACATAAAAATGATAAATAGTCCGGGACCAAACACAGACCTTTGGGGAACTCCTGACTTATCTTTGTAAGGATCTGAATAATTATTGCCTGTTCTAATTTTGCTATTCCTGTTCTCAAGCCAGTTAACTATCCATCTCCCTCTGTATCAGTTCAACTTGTATTTAGACAGAAGACTCATAATTCCACTATGAAGGATAGTGTCAAATGCCTTTGCCAAGTCAAAACAAACTACATCCACTTCTAAGCTCTAATCCATAACTTCCCAAACATATTGGTAGAAATTCAATATGATCTATTTCTTGAAAAGTTGTTGTGTCTTTCGTTTCGGCTTTTCCCGGTTAGGGGTCGCCACAGTGGAACTCCAGTCCGCTAATGATTGGTAGTTGATGTTTACTTGCCGGGTTACCAGCCCTGACGCACAACCTTCAATGAAGGTATGCCCAGTCACGCATGTCTCCATACAGAAGACGCTCTAGCTGAGAATCGAACTGGACAGCATCTTACTGTGAGGCGACAACGCTACTGCAGCACCACCACCGCAGTTGATCTATTTCTTGAAAAGTCATGTTGAGAAATATCTTTGCACATGGTTATTTTGTTACTTAATAGGTCTATGCCTATTCTTCCAAAACACTTGCCCAAAATGCAGGTATGGCTTATAGGATTATAGTTGCCCAAGGAATTAACATTCCCCTCATGTAATAGACAAAACAATTGTCTCCCCCCCCCATAGTTCAGGGACATAGGTTCAGTTACAGGCTTGCTGTTCCTGAACTGTTTGAAAGTTTCTGTGAGGCCATTTTTGCTTGGGCTGAAGGAGGGTCTCTGTCTTGATCAGTGGCAGTGAATAACATTGAGCAGCTTCCCTGCCCCCCCGTAGAGGTGGTTACTGACTTGAAACTGTAGTTTTATTATCTGTTTTGGGTCTATTCCTGCTTCTTTCCAGCCCCTGCTATCAAGCATGCTTTAACGTGCTTTAGCGCGATTTAGCGCGGAGTTGCCACTAGAGCAGCATCGGGCAGCGCCGGTTAAACAAGGTTAAAGTCTTTCTGGCTCCAGAAAGTCTTTTCTTCAATTTTTCCCTTAGAACTGCTCTGTTAGGAACCTAAACAGTTTACACCTTCACTAAAAAGTGCAGCACTTGTTCCAAATATGTTTTTCTTCACAAAAGCTCAGCACTTGTCTTATAAGCATATCCCTTGTCTTATAAGCATTCTCTTTGCAGGTCAAGCACTCCTATATTATACAAATCTCTCACTAGCAAAACCCCCCAGGAGTGCCCACTTCCCTGCTAAGCCCACTACTTTTCTGTCTCATACCAACTCATAATTCTTTCTAGCATGTCGAAGGGTCAGATGCTGGCGTCCTCTCCTGCCCAGTTGGTGAATCTGGGAATTCTGAGACAATGTTACAATTGCCTCATGTACATGGACAACCCTCTCCTCCTCCCACGTAACATTAACACTTGTGAGAGATGCAGCTATTTAGCCAGACTGGAGGCTGAGCTCTCTCAACTCAGGACTGGCAAGACCAGGCAGGAGGAGAAGGCAACTAGACACACCACAATACCAGTCTCACATAACTCAACCACACCACTGAATCAAACACATAAACACACTAAGACATACTCGGAGGCTCTGAGTAAAAATTTACCTAAACAGCAGAGGCCTCCAAAGCAGACACCCAAGCAACTGCAAACTCAATACACCACACAAACAACACATAAACAACAAAATCAGTGTGCAAAGCAGTCACTGCCCTTAAGGCCAAATACAACACCAAACATACTTGTCATAGGTGACTCCATAGTCAGACACACTGACGTCCCGCTCACCAGACTGAGTAAGGAGAAGGTCACAGTAAGCTGCCTGTCGGGCGCTAAAATCTGCCACATAACGCAAGCACTCAGGTCTCTCAACAGCAGGTACAAGTACGACTCAGTCATTGTCCACGCTGGTGTCAACGACCTGAGATGTACCTCCTTGGACTACATGAAAAGAGACATTGAGGAGCTCTCTGATTATGTAGCCCAGGCAGGTATGACCCTGACCTTGAGCAGTATCCTACCTTCACCTAGAATGATGCCACAATACAGTGATAAGATGATCAGCTTTAATAATTGGCTTAAATTCTGGTGTCATTCAAAGGTTATCCAATGTCTGTCTGCCTGGGATGACATGCTGGACAAGCCACGCTGCTTCAAAGGGACGGCTTGCACCTGTCACCCTAGGCTTCCGGATATTGGCAAAGGCTCTTGCCACCCCATAGTGCCTTTTTAGGCAAGGCTCAAATTCTAAACCTACCACCCTAGAACACAAAAAGGAAAAAACTAAGGGTAATGCTGCTCAATGCCAGAAGTCTCAATCTCAAGATGCACGCACTCAAGGCCCTTCTCAGTATGGAGAACATCGATGTCTGTGCTGTGACTGAAACCTGGTTCAAGGCTCCTGAGAGCACCCCAGCACTATCAGGTTTCACCTAAAATCATGGGTTCGGCCCCAAAAACCGGGAAAACACCAAGAAAGGAGGGGTGTCCATATTCATAAAGGACACCCACACCTCAAGGTTGGTGGCAACGCACGATGCATCGGAGACCATCCAGGTGCAATTAACCATAGGCAAGACTGCTCTGCAATTTGTAGCATGTTACAGGCCACCCTCTCAAACTCAGGAACCTCACATGGTCTTCCTGAAAACATTGGAGGGGATAAATGTATCTCCAAGCACCATCATACTAGGTGACTTCAACTACCCTAATATAGACTGGGAACACTACTCAAGCCCAAACACTCTAGCCCAAAGGTTCCTGGAGTTCATAAACTCAAATGCCATGGAACAACTAGTCACCATCCCCACAAGAGGAGAAAACATACTTGATCTCATCATCACAAACATGGGATCACAATGTTCAACACCGGAAGTATACCCCTCACTGGTGAGATCAGATCATAAACTAATCTCGCTGGAGGTCCTCATCCCGCCCCACCTGAAATAAAAAAGACCACAGTGAAAAACTTCTCAAAAGCCGACTTCACACTTCTAAAAACTAGTGTGATCTCCTTTAAGGCCCCTGAGCCAGTGGTAAACATTACTCAAACCACTGAATCACTTACAAATGCCTTCTACCAGCACCTACAGGACTGCATGGATCAGGCAATCCCAAACAAAACTAAGACTCTTTGTACCAAAGGCAAGCGTCCAGTCTGGTGGACCCCAGCCATAAACAAGCTCTACAACAAAAGGAGGAAGCTACTACAAGATAGAGCAAAATCCTTGAAAGGTAAGACACCTTTGATCATTATAAGTAAAAAACTAAGAGCTCTCATAAAATCATCCAAGGCAAATTTTGAGAGAAAAATCGCCAAGGACTCAAAAGACAATCATAAGGCCTTCTTTAGATATGTTAGAAACCTAGGAGGAAACTCCCAGATATGCTCAGAATTAGTTCAAAATGATGTGAAGATTACTGAACCTACACACATTGCCAACATACTGGCTGACAGGTTCAGTGCAAACTTCTCCCCAAAAGGAGAGATATCTATACCAGAGGATTGTAGCCCCCCAAACATCTCCAACGCCCAGGTGAGAAATGCTCTCTCCAAGGCAAAAAACACAGCATCCATGGGACCGGATGGTGTCCCTGGCTGTGTGCTCCATGAACTCAATGAGGAATTAAACCCGCAGTTAGGACAGCTGTTTAATCTTAGCCTCACCTCAGGATACGTACCCAAGGAGTGGTGCACGGTGACTGTGGTCCCACTTCACAAGGGCGGTGCCTCCACTGACCCTGGAAATTACCGTCCCATTAGCTTGACAAGCCTTATCTGCAAAGCCATGGAGAGGATCATAATGGAACTCATAAATAAAGACATAGGGAACTTGCAGACTTTGGATCCAACACAGTTTGGCTTTGTCAAAGGCAGATCATGCCTTTTAAACTTGGTTGACTTTTTCGAGACAGTCACCAAGGCCATTGATGAGGGAAAGGCAGTCCATACAGCCTACCTCGACCTGGCAAAGGCCTTCGACACAATACCCCACTCGGTATCATCGAAAAACTCATCAGCTTGAATGTAAACCCATACATCACAAGATGGGTTGCAAACTGGCTAAGTGACAGAACCCACAGGGTCAGAGTTGCTGGAGCCATGTCAGACTCAAAGCCTGTCACAAGTGGTGTCCCACAGGGATCAGTCCTGGGTCCACTCTTGTTCGGCATCTACTTTTCTGAAGTACAAGCAAACACAGGAGGGTTATGGCTGACAAAGTTTGCAGATGACTGCAAACTGGGCCATAGTCGAAAACACATCTGACACAGATATCCTTCAGAAGGGCCTCACAGAAACAGATAACTGGTGCCAGAGCCATGGCCTAAAGTTAAACGCCAAGAAATGCATAGTCATACCCTTCGGAAAAACAAGGTTACCCCTAGCTACCATATAGGTGGCAATCCACTGAGCACAGAAGAAGTCATCAGGGATCTGGGGACCCAGGTTGACAGTAGCCTTTCGTTTGACACTCATGTTGCTAAAGTAGTTAGGAAAACCTTCTACATTGCCCACCTGATCATGAAGGGATTCACATCTAGATCAAGGGAGGTCATCGTCCCCCTGTACTCATCACTCATTAGACCTATGATTGAGTACAATGCCCCATTCGGAATGCATCTGACCCGACACCTGCAGCAGCTGGAAAGGCCCCAAAAGTTCCTCACCAAAAGGATAAAGGGTCTCAAAAATATGTCTTATGCTGCCCGACTGAAAGAACTCCAGCTCTATTCAGTCTCATACCGCTTGCTCAGAGGTGACCTGTGCCTGACATATAAGGCCATGTCAAACCCAGATTTGATGAATATGCTTCACCTCAAAAAATCTAGATCCCTCAGAACCACAAGGGCGGAGACTTAAACCTTGACACGGTTATTAATAGAATGTGCTGGAGGGACAGATTCATCACCCAGAGACTCCCTATGCTGTGGAACAAAATCCCGGTACATGTGAGGCAGAGCACCTCGCTGGCCTTGTTCAAGAGGAATCTTGACCAATGGATGGGAGATCGCAGATATACCCCAGGGATTACTTCAGTGTCACTGCTTGACAGAGGCACAGCAAAATAATAGGCATAGTTTTATTCAAACTAAAGGGGTGGCGAAAGCCACATAACTATGGGCTAGGCTTATAAATGCCCTTGGGCAGATAGCCTAGTATGAACCTATGAACCTGTGAACCTATGACAGTGCTTTAAGGTTTCTTGAAATAACAACAGTAGGGACTGAGTTATACTATTAACAGTGTTTACCAAAAAATATACATTTAATCCATCTGGTCATGATGAATTTGTAGTTTTTATTACCCCTAATGCTTTTCTTAAGATTGATATGGAAATTACAAGACAGTTCACATTGCCTTCAAATTCAACTGCATCGTTGCAGGTACTGTCTAATGGCTGATTGCCAGCAAATTTGTCTCCTATCAATTTAAATAAGACCCTAGTTTCTGTTACTAAACAGTTATTTTCAACAATATTTAAACCTTGATTGTTTTCATTATACTGGCTTATGTGCTATTAAAATGCCTTCTCATTATCATACCTTCAGTGTGTTTTCTTAAGAATGTTTCTAAATTCTATTTTGTTGTTATTGCATTTATTCTAGTTCTGTTATTTGGATGGGGCTTACATTTTCTTCATAATACAGTTTCATGTTTCTCAGTTTCTCTAACTGCCTTGTCTACCATATCAAACCTATTTTCCTTTTCCTTAAGTGTACATTTGGTAAGTATTGATCCACATTTCTGTTTAAGGCATTATAAAAAAGCTTTCCAGGAATCTGCAATATCTAGTTGCCTGTTACTATCTTCCTCTTTTCATTCTCTCAATTTGTTATTTATAGAATGAAACCCAGCTCCATAATAAGCTTTATACTGTCTGTCTACTATAAATTTCTTATTCTACAAGTGACTACTTGTTATCCAGCTTACAGAGGAATGGTCTGAATCACTAAGTTCAAGGAAAACTGAGAAAGAAGAGATCCTGATTTTCTCACTCACCCAAACCACATCCAGAGCATTATTATTCCTGGTAGATGTATTGACAATTTGGATATAGACATATGTGCTACCTAAGACTATAATGCCTCTTAAAGGACCATCATATGAAGACAAGTCCTTCCATTCAGTGCTTGGTTCATTTAGATCTCCAACTATTATGTCAAAAATTTCAGTAAATAAACCTGACAATGCTCTTATAAATTCCCTCACTTCATCTTTTGATTGATTAGGGGGCAATAGAACAAACCTATTTCAATAGGTGACCCACTCAGTATAATCTTAACTCACAATAAATCAAAACCAGACCACTTGAGTGACAGATAAGGGTGAAGTGAAATTTTTTGAATAGAATGATACTCCTCCTCCTTTCCCATTATTTCTATAATTATGAAAGCCACTATACCTGCTAATTGATAAGGGCCTATTTAAATTTGAGAAACTAGTTTGTGGTTATAAGGACTACATCCAATTCCTCACCAATAGCTTTAGCTTCCAAAAAGAAGAACTTATTGCTTAAACTCTTAGCATTGTTCCCAAATTTACTGTACATTCTTTCTGTCCCTGTCTACCATCCTATATAACTTTGTTATAAAAAATAATCTGTTTAATTAGTTAATCCAGAATGATCCTGTTCCTAATGTGGCTAAAATGAAGTTTATCTTTGCAAATAAACAGTTAGCATACATTACCATATTTTCCCAAACTATTATTTAACAGAGGCTCTAAAGCACTTTCTTATTAAGATGGTAAATGCATGGGCTACATTTTGCACAGTCTTGTTAAAAATTAAGGAGGGGATTATGTCCATCATTACAAAAGAGATGCCTTTTTTCCTTACTTAACTGAATAATCTTTTTAAGTTCACACATAAAATTCAAACTCATTTGTCCTTCCAATATCATTTTTATTCATTCATTTATTTATTTAACATTTGTTTACCAGGAAAGTCCGACTTGGAACAAAGCCAATTTTGAGTGGAAGCTGGGGAGAAATGCTCCAGATGCATGTATTTGTAACTTGGGAGAAAACGGAGAACCCAGAGAAAACCAACACGAATGCAGGAAGGACATGCAGACGTCGCACAGAAAGCATTCCAGCTGAGAATCGAACCAGAGAACCTCTTGCTGTGAGTCGACAATGCTACCGCTGCACCACTGTGCTGTCCACTGGAGGTACCTGGAAGCATTTGAACCACAGACAATTATCACCTACCCATACCTGTTGTTGTCCCTGAATAGTGTATGCATAGCTGTACTGATGTCCTGCATCCTACATTCTGGGAGTGAGCTAACCGTGACTGATTTCCTGTTTACTCTTGACAGTACATTTTTAAAGCCCTAATCATTGAGTCCCCCAAGACTAGTGCAACTTTATTTAAAACATGGGCTTGTGCTAAAACAACTTCAGAATTCACATTAGGTCTAACTTCATAGTTTCCATTAAAGTTAGCAATACCTGAGCCACCTAATGCTCTTTTGCATGTTTTCTTAACCACTTTAAAGTAGTAGCAGTCTGTAGAAATCATGACATTTTACACCCAAATGGACAATATTGAGGTCAGTATTCCAACTAAACAACTTGAGCAAGATTTCCAGGAAAAAAAAGACAATACTGGTTAATTCTGGAGAGGGTGATTGATAAATGTATATGCAGACTAGTACAATGTAAGATGGGAGATGAGCAGTTCAGATTCAGATCAGGATGCAGCACAACTGACTCGATGTTTGCAGTGTGACAGATAGTTGAGAAGAAGCTAGAGATGAGGAAAGAGTCCAACTGGGCATTCCTAGATTTGGAGAAAGCATATGATAAGGTCCCAAGAAAGCTAATCTGGGCAATACTGTGGTGGTTCAAAGTCCCAGAAACATTGGCAGAATTAGTGCAGGCTATGTATAAGGACCCAGTGACTCACGTACGAACAGTGTTCAGCTTCTCTAAGAGGTTCCCAGAGGGAGTGGGTGTGCACTAGAGTTCAGCTCTAAGCCCACTGGTGTTCATACTGGTGATGGACTACATTAGCAAACAGGTCAGAGGAGACAGATCAACAAAGTTGCTGTATGCAGACAATGTGGCATTACAGACAGAATCTGAGCAAGAACTTCAGCAAATGATAAGGGAATGGAATGCAAAACTGAAGGCACATGGGATGAAACTAAGCACATATAAGACAGTGGTAATGGCATCAAATTGGGGAAATCAGAAGAAGCTGAAAAATGAGATAGAAGGGGAGGTAGTGAAACAGGTAAATAGCTTCAAGTATCTGGGAGGGGTGGTTGAGGAGAAGGGAAGTCTGAATGAAGAGGTCAAAGCTAGAATCAGAGGGGCTGCAGCTAACTGGCATAGAGTGTCAGGTGTAGTATATGTCATAAGAATGCCAAAGAAGCTGAAAAGTAACATGTACAAGACAGTGGTGCGACCAGTACTACTGTATGGTACAGAAACCTGGGCAGTAAAGGCACAGCAGATGAAGAAGCTAGAGGTGATGGACATGAAGTACCTGCGAGGGGTGGTAGGATGCACACTGTGGGGCAGATGAAGAAATGAGGATATAAGCGCAGAGGCCAAAGTAGGTCAAATTGCAGAAAAGATCAAAGAGAACAGATTATGGTGGCTCAGACACGTTCAGAAAAGCAGAAGACAACCTGGTGAAAAAGATTTGGGACAGACAAGAAGAAGGTAAGAGGAAACAAGGACATGCAGCAAAGAGGTGAATGGATTGTGTGAAAGCAGATCTGCGACCATCAGGCATGAGTGTGAAGAAGACAGGGGTGTGGCATTGAAGTGAGAGAGATGGCAACAGTTAACACAATACCCATCCCCCATATAGAAAATGGGAAAAAGGGGGCTAATAATGATGATGATGACTGATTAACTCCCAGTGAGGTGTTAATCCAATTCAGTCCCATTTCTGATGTCCCAGTAGTTGATAAACACAAAAATGTAAGGTTGCCCTTGCACACTCAACATAAAGATTGACTTATTAATGGTTCTTTCACTTCTAATCAAAATAAAAGATTATAGAGTGTTGTTGGACAGTTCAATGAAGAGGCCCAATTTCAAGAAGTTAAAAAGAGAAGATGAAGGGCCTTAGTGGGTACTGGCAGAAATGAGAACAATTGTATTTAATGAGCCAAGTCATAATGAGACAAAAAATAGTGTCCAGGTGTTGGGTGACTCCATGTTGAGAGGAATTCGTAATGTTCTCCTGAGAATAAATCAGGAGCGAGTTACTGCTAGTTATCTGAGAGGAAGAAAAATGGTCGTTATGTTGGAAGGAATCAAATTATTGTTTAAAAATTTATGATGCATTTATTATTGAAGCAGGCAAAAAGGATGTTAGTCACACCGGTATTGAGGTGTTTGAAAAAGTGGTTTCTGAGATTGTGAGATTAGGTAACTCTGAAGGGTTTACTCCGATATTTAGTGATATCTTTCCTAGTCCCTGTTAAGCAGATATTAAAAAAGGTTGGCAAGGGGAATAACAAGCATCATACGTAGAATTTTATCAATTCTGTCAAAGTAATAACTACTTGGGAGGATTTAGAAGTTAAAAATAATAATTTCAGTAGAGATCAGCTTCATTTGAGATATGCTGGGAACAGATTAGTTGGTAATTCTCTAAGGAAAGTTATTCATCCTTTTTTAGGAGCAGTGGGAGCAGAAATAAAGAAGAGCTTAATCCCTTGAAATGTATTTTTGTAATTGTTGAAGCTTAAACAACAAAATTGCAAATTTAGAATATATAATAGCAGATGAAAAGTATGTTTTTTTGTACTTCACTGAAACTTGGTTAATGATCGCAGCAGACCTCTAATTTTTCAAGGGTTTAAGGGACATTATATAGTTTATTCAAACCACAAAAGTGGTGTTGTAGCTATGTATGTGTCTACAATGTTTGTCTCCACTACTAATCATTCCAATGAGTTGTTGGAACTACTGATGGTGAATTTAAGTTTGTCAAAATATGACTGGAGGGTGTGAATCTTCTGTAGACCCCTCAGCTCAGGAAAAGAGCATGATAACAAGTTATGTGGGAATATCTGTGAATTATTTCATCAAGGATATGATATAATTATGGGGACATTAGCCTAGGAATTGAGTGGAATTTCTCTTCTACCAAGTTTACTGTCAGAAACAAAATTATTGAAAGTTATATTTTATACAACTATGAACAAATTATTAAACAACCAAGCAGGAACGATAACTCACTGCATCTTATTTAGTTAAACCATGAGACTAATTCAGTTTTAATTTGTAACATTGATACCTCAACTGGAAAATATTATCACTATTCTATTCTATTCTATGTGAAGTTGTGCATAATAGTGAAAAACGTATTAGACCAAAGTGTACCCCTTAGGAAGTTTTATAGAACCGACTTTGAGTCTATAAATAAGGAACTTAGCTCTTTGCAGTGGGAGAGCCAACTAAAAGGAAAGTCAATTGAAGAAAAGTGGGATACTTTTTATGGTAAAATAAATGCCTTAATAAACAGGTTTGTACCTGTTGGAGTGGCCAGTCATCACAACAAACATTTCCTCCATAGTGGACAAAACAATTATTACAATTGAAAAATAAAACAAATGCTTTCTGGAAGAGGTATAAATGCACTCCATAAGATATAGATATAATACTGAAAAAAAATCATTGAAGAGTTTATCACTGAAAATTAGAACTGACTATGAGAACCAGTTAGAGAGAATACTAACATGAATAAAAAGTCCCTAAAGATGCTTTAGGAAAGAAAATACACCCCATTAGTGTTACGTATGGAGGCACATCTATTACAGGCACTGCTGAACTAGCAGATTTATCTTCTGTGACATTATCACTTTTAAGTGGGCATATGGATTATAAGAGGAGTAGTAGAGCTGATGCTTTTCCAAATATCCCTTATGAGTTAGTTTCAAAGGTGTTGGGCGCCTTAAAAAAGTACAGCTGCAGGCCCTGACAGTTTAAATGGATATTTTCTCTCTGGCATAGCAAGTTGCTTGGTTATCATGGTTTCAAGTATTCTTTCAACAGTCACTGGATGAGTGATATGTTCCCAATAAATGAAAGGAAGCAGTTGTTGTCCCAGTACCCAAAGGATATGTACAGCAATTGCTGGGCAACTATAGACGTATCAGTTTGACCTCAATATTGGGAAAATGTTTTGAGAAAGCAATTTGTAGTCTGCTCCAGGTGGATATTAGATAAAATACTAATGTATATCAACATGGTTTCCTTGTGTAGAGATCATGCTTGACTAATCTTTCCCAGATTTATGATAGCATCTTTTGCTCAATAAATTTGGGCCTTGCTAATGATATTGTTTACCTAGATCTGGCAAAGGCCTTTGATTTCATCCCTCTATGACAGAATTCTTGATATTATGTTAAAACATAATATGAATATCTGCATTGTATGCTGGATAGACAATTGGTTATCAGGAAGGAACATTTGAGTGAGAATAGGGAATTCTTTTTCAAAAATAAGAAATGTTGATTTGGCAATCCCCCAGGAATCTGTTCTTGGTCCCATTTTGTTTGGGGTATTGATGTCTGAGTTTCTAATATGTCATAGCATGTCACTAAGTAAATTCACCAATGACACTAAGGTGGAGATATAGTTACAAATGTGTACGATCATAATAATTTACAAAATTATCTAAACATTTTAATCAGGTGGGTCGCCAAAAATTGGATGCAATTTAATGCCAAAAAATATGATACATTTTGGCTCTGGAAATAACCATTATCATTATGCTCTGCATAATAAAAATTTGACCTCAGTAAGTTATGTGAATGATTTATGATACATGGTGGATGATGTTTTGGACTTTGATGATCATATCAAGACAGTAATGATAAATTGTTATGGTCTTTTAAAAGACATCTTGAGGAGCATCAATCAGAAGTATAGAGAAAGAAGTCTTGGTTCTGCTTTTTACCTCTACTGCACAGCCTATTATGGAATACTATGTGTCTTTTGGTTGTTATAATGCTTGCCAAATAAATAGACTTGAGAGAATCCAGAAGATGGTCACCAGGCAAGTGAGAGAATTGAAAAACCTTGGTTATAAAGAGAGATTGGAGACTGTTTCCTTGCATTTAGTTGGCTATAGGCTTTTAAGCGGTGACTTGACTCTTGTGTACAAATCACTAAAAATGTGGCATTAACAGCCTTTCTTGGTGTTACTTTTTGAGGCATAGTATCAATACCTAGAATAATAATCTATATGTGAGGCTGCCAGATGTTGAATATCAGTTAGAGCAGGTATTTTCATCATAGAGCAAGAACATTATGGAACTCACTCCCTAAATATATATGGGAAGTGGGTTGTGTCAAACTTTTCAAGTTCCTGATAGATAAATGGTATAGACATTCTATTTATATTCCTGGTCTAACTGTTGGCAAACTCTTAAATGTCTCCTAGGAGCACTGAGTTTTAATTTCTTCTGCACTGAGCATTGAACAAAAATACGTCGTGGACAGCCCCTCAGTTTCGTGTCACTAATTTCTTTCTTATCACTACTAGAACAGAACTGGAAAGAGCTGCACATCTTTTTGCTGGGTGTGACACACTCATGACAAAAGGCCTGTATACAGAAAGGCACAATAGTGTGGCAAGACTGCTGCACTGGGAATTGTGCAAACACTACAAAATAGAAGTAGCTAAGAAGTACTGGAAACACGAGACATAAAACATTAAAGAGAATGATGACATTTATATTATATGAGATCACCTATTGCCAACAGCTTAAAAAATAGGTGTAAGAAAACCAGATATAATAGGGCATGAAAAAAGACAAGAGTTGTATCGATCATTGCAATTGTTACACCCAGTGTTTACAGTGTCTTAGATACAAAGAGACATAAAGTCATAAAATACCATGGTTTGCTAGCAAAAATAAGAACAATGTGGAAGAATAATACCCAAATAGTTCCAATAGTGGTTGGAAGAATGGATCTAATAAAAAAGAATTTACAATTGTACTTAAATATACCACCAATACATGTAACCCCATATGAACTACAGCACAAGGCAATTCTGGACACATTGAACACTTAGCTAACATCAAAGACTGAAACAATACTAAATTTGTGAACTCTGATCATACCCTGATGTAGCAATGGGGTCCATTCCCATCATGGTATTAGATTAGATTAGATTAGATTAGATTAGATTAGATTAGATTAGATTAGATTAGATTAGATTAGAAACCCAAACACCTGGAGAAATTACCCCCCCAGAAATGATATATATACTCTGCATATAATTAGAACTTAAATACAGAGTTTATAAAATAATTATTGACTGTCTGTACTAGTGAGATATGTGAAAATACCCAAAAAAGAACTACAACAAAATGATTATATTTTCAAATTATGTACATTTACCTTATAACAGGTTTTCAGATCCGCCCTCCAAATCTCACATATTTGCAGTCACTGCTTAATTCAGGACATCCATTGATCCTACTGTTCCTTCTCATATTACCAGCAGGTATATCAGAGGAAAAAGGGACTTCATCAAGAATTGCATCTACTTTTATTGAAGGATTTGGGCAAGATTTGAGAGCAGATGCTGGAACTGTGTTTTGTTTTTCTAAGACACATCCTGAACAATCTTTTTCGAAACTTAATTAAGCAGTGAGACATCCTTATATCTCTGAGAATCCAGGAAATTTAAACAAGCGGCTTCAGTTTCTTTCAAGTGTACCTCATTATGAGGAGCATTCCTCATTTTCAGTCTTGAAAAGTCCATGCTCTACAGCGTTCCACAATGAAAGGGTCTGTCACACATTCATCATTAACAATATCTTTAAGTAATATCTATGGTATATAGTACTGAATTATATTGATTCATCAAAATGACTTTTAATACGTATAAATAACACATTTTAACCATGCTGGAAGCTTCCTATTTGAAGTTTTTACTTAGCTGTACCATATTTTCTCATTTGCTCCACATTATAAGAAATAGTGTTTCTCTTTATGGTGATGGAAGGTTGAGAGCTATGATGATAAACTTAAATATCTGAGAAGTGCAAGTAATAAGATCTTGGTGAATCTGAATGCCCAAGAACAGTAGTTTGCTCTGGCAGTTTATTTCAAAAATCTCCAAGGGAATCTTTTTCTTCTTGTTTCTTAAGACAGAAAAGTACCTGCAGGCTTGTCAAAGAAGAATTTCTGTTTCTCTGATCTCTCTTGCAGTAGCTCAAAGCGGACTGCTCACTTGATGACACTAGGAAAACAAAAGATATGGGTAACTTAGATGTAAAACAGTGATCCGTTAGTAACTGCACTGGTTACAGTCTGTCAAGGAGTATTTATGTACTTGGGAATCAATAAGTAATAATTGGATGCTTCAGAGGGCTCACGTTTATTTAGGATGTATTTGGGAAACCTAATGTTTGTCACCAGTCAGTTGATCAACAATCCGAATGTCACCACTGGAAGGTTACTGGCATCATGTAATGGTGGTTAGATTTAGAGAAGAGCAAGAAGGTGAGTGTCACATGTCTATCACTTTCTGCTGAATTTAATAGAAATTTCATTTACAACAATCACATGATTATTTGTATGGTAAGATAATTATAATGGATTCAAGCCATAAGCTACATCAAAACAGCTTCAAGAAATCATTACACAAACCACCTCCATATCTACAAATAATGTTAGTGGTTTTGCAGAAATATGACTTGCAAGTTCAGCATAAATCTGCTAAATTAATGCACATTGCTGATAGTATGACTAAGACATATCTAAGTGAAAGTGAAAAAAATCCTGGCAAATTCATAGACCAAGATATCTGAAAAATGTATTATAAACAGTTTCCATGATACAGAAATAACCCAGATTTCTGTGCAGTTTTATGTCTTTGTTTATCTATCAATCTATCTGTCTATCTAGCTGTTTTGTTTTTCTATCAATCTATCTATCTAGCTGTTGACCAAGTAGGTGGACTGGTTCAGAAGCCCTTTTCAGCCATGACAGTCTCCAAAAGTGAAATATAATCTAAAACATTAATAAACAGCAATTTAGAACATGAACACAATATATAACAATGCAAGCTTGCTCTCATATAGAAATTAAGTAGTCTAGTACCAAGAACATAGTACAGAAACAGTACTATAACATCAAGAGAACTTCTCAGTTGATTGATGGAATGGAAATTCTTATTCTGTATCTCTGAAATGCCTACAGTTAAGATCATAATCAGACTAGTAAATAATAGCAAGCACTAAAATGTAACTGCTGTTTTGAATAAGAAGCTTCCGAGTATGCGGTACTGAGACAGAACTTTTTTTTAGGTATTATTTCTGCCTAAGACCTAAAACATATCTTTGATGCTTGTTGTAACATTTTTCAGTGGAGGTTGCAGAAGTCAGAGATTTCAGCTTATGTGATGTGCATGTAGTGACTTTATAGCTAGAATAGTTAAGTATGGGGAGTGTAGGAGCAAATTGGTATTCCTGAGTGGGTGTGGAGCTGTATAGGGCTAAGAGACAAATTCCCCCACCTGGATTGTGTGCATAGGGCTTATTACCCTAAGAAAACATGTATTATGTTCTTTTTTTGTACCCCATCCCACAGCTGAACATTAGCTGCCACCAGCTCCTCTCCTCATTCGTTGGATCTACTGGATCTATTTAAGCCTTCACTGGGTTATCCTGGCCCACACCCAGGACTAGTGAGGAGAGTGAGAACACTGGTGCAGCATCACACTGCTCTCAGGGAGTGTGCCCTAACTACATCACATCCTGTGGCAGCCTTGTGAGCTCCAAAATTGCTGTCTATGGGAAGTGCATGTGAGCTTCTGAGCATGTGCAACCTCCCAAACGAAGCAGTATACCTCTTGCAATATGGAGCTCACCCAGCTCTTAATGCTGATATTGCAGAGAGCCTAGGCAGTCTTTCTGTTCCCTGAATGGGTAAGCCAGCATCAGCTTCTCAATCCTATCCTTCCCCATCTGAGCCATCCAGTGCCCATGCTGCTAATGAAACCCAGGTCATCCAAGGTGCAGAAAGGGCTTTATCCCTTTGTGCCATGAGGACTATGTTTTGCTTTATTTTCAAGCTTTGCTAAGACTCGGTAGTCTATCCTATAAGTGCCAATGAATTAGGTATGTATAATTTCATGAACCAGTTCATCTACTTTTACAAAAATACCAGAAAAAGTTCTTCTGCAGGAAACCAATAACCATGCATCTGGTTATCCAGATCATCTCATGTCCCTGCAATTATATATATATATATATATATATATATATATATATGTGTGTGTGTGTGTGTGTGTGTGTGTGTGTGTGTGTGTGAATATACTTAACTTCAGAATATGAGTAAACTCCACTACCCTCATATGTTCAGCAGTTCTCAGAGATATTGCCATATCTGTTAGTAACTTAAAGAGACTCAGTGCGTTTAGTCTAATAACTCTGGACATGAAGAAATTTCATTGTTAAAAGACATTGTTCCAGATTTTCTGGGATATTTGACATTGGGAGATTGCTAATTCCATTCCAGGACCTCATCATGACAGCACTTCAGTAAATGTGGATATAATGATACAAATTATATATTGTCTAAAAAGACAGACCTTCTTTTCCATATTTTTTGTGGTTCTGCTTATGACAACCAGTCCTGACTGTAAGGGAGTATTCTGCTAGGCACTGGCCACAGATGCTATGCCGTGACTCGTAAACAGGAGCATTGAAATCACTTCACTGTATAAGCTTATTCCAAGTCAAAATTTTCATAAACTTCTGAATTAATGTGTAACATGTAAGCTTGAGCATTAATTCATTTTGCAGACTTGCTTCAAGAATAAAAATTACACAAAGTGAGTTATTTTGCTGTGAACCTGACTTGGTTGTTTATTTTAATGATAACCTGCACCTAAAATCCAGACAATGTTGCTTGTTGCTTGCTGTTACTACACCTGAATCATACACAGACCTAAGGTGTGGATGGCCAACCAACTTTACCCTTGGATCCTTGTATACAGTTAAGGAATGCTGCTAATGATGCTTATAACAGAATGCCCCCTTGTGGCTACCTGCTTTTATGTTTGGCATACTAGCTATATGGAATGAATAAAAATATTCCTGCTTTTTTATGAGTAACAGAAGAGAATTTTGAGTCCCTGTCCCCTTTCTGACACTGCTGAGAAAATGTGATCTTTATCACACTACAATCTTTTTATTAGAGCTGTTCCTGATGTTTGCACAACTTATCCAAGTTACAACATGGATTAGCCAAGAACACAACACCTTTTACATGCAGAAAACACCAAATATGTAGCTTTCTGAGTCCTTTACCTATGAAAGGCAAAATTGTAATCTCAAAATCTTACTACAGTACTTGAAAAGACACAGACGAAAATCTAGCCCTAAATATGACATTGGTAATATATCAGGTCTCTTCCATTGCCTTTCGTTAAGTGCAACACAGATACTTGTTCTCCTGTAAACAAGTCCCCATACACTCTTGGACAGTGTCTGCATGTGCATGACTACAGATGCTCATCTGATTGTTTTTTTTTTTCTGGTACTACTGTATAATTGTGATTTGGTGTGTAGAAACCTGCTACTGCTCCGTGTTGGTCTTTTTTTAGGTATGTCCATGTTCCGTTCTCACAGAACTAATACCTACAGAGCACAACATTTACATTACAATGAGCTGTACATCTGTAATGTAGCTTAGAACTTTTTTGATGACTTCTAATAAGAGATTAGTTGCTCTGATGATGGGATCTGGTAGATACAGGGGGAACCTTTTGATAATGACCTGACAGTGCTATGAGACCTTGACTTTGGCTGACTGGCTCTTCTACGTGTTGTGAAAATCTGATGAGGCCTGAATGCTCTCTTCTTCTGGGAATCAGCATGAATGCCTGCAGCAGTTTCTTGGGATGCACACGGTGTATAGCCTACTCATTTACCACACATGTGGACACTCCTTCACCCACTTTCAGCTGTGTCTCCAATGTGTGTCTAGTATGTCATTACTAGTGTGCATATGAAAGCTGGCATGGATGTCATGTGTACATGAAGATCATCATGGCACTGTCCATTGGCCTCCACCATTCCCAGTGCTGGTAAAGTTCCTTATGCATACTCTGTAATACTCTAATTATCTCTACCTGACTCTCAGTGGCAGCAACATGGGCCTGAACTATGCTACAGCACATCCACTGCTGGGCAGACAAGATCTTGTGTATCTCTGGAGATCCTGTGAAATATGACTTCATCTAGCATTCCAGTGTAGAGGTGCAACAGTGGGTGCTGCTGCCTCTAAAAGAATAGACTCTTCATCAAGGCCTCAGGCTTTACACAAGAAACAGGTGTTGAACTACATGGTGCCCTTCCCTTTGTTGTAATGTAATTTCTTCATTATGCTTAGTGCGTGAGCCTGTGTCACTGACTATGACGTTATCTACCTGCTGTGGGTATGGGGCCCTGACAGTACACTTTGCAGCTTTATACCTGTGACCCGAGGCTCGGTCATGACAATGAGAGTCATGGGATCATCACTAATGGACATTCAGCTGAAAATATCAGCCTGCTGTGGTGCAGCACAGCTTGTGATTATTTCTGGTGCTGACATTGTGAAGAAAAAGGTCAAGATGTGGTTAATGTGACCTGTGACAGTTAGATATGATTTTTTTTCCTAAAAGTCTATTACCATGCAGTGTCAGTAGAGTTTGTGCTACACTTGATGTTGATGGAACACCTGATGAGGAAACATTTGAGAGTTATATGTACACATGTACCCTGGCAAGCACACCTAGCCTGAAATTAGGGTCTATATTAGAACACAGAACTTTCAAAATTTTTAAATTTTAAATTTTAAAATGTTTTTAATAATATCGACCTGTTTTCAGCGAACGCTGAAAATATCAAAGAAACAGAAAATTGAATTTTTTCCTAGGGAAAGAATTTGGTTGTCCGTTTCTGTTGCTTCGGTATTTTCAGCGCTGTGGTGGAAAGTCACGGGTCGGTTTCAGGTAAGTGTGCAATTGTGTGGACGTGAGGGTTAGGGCAGGTTAGGTGAGTTAGGGTTAGGGCACGGGTCAGGTAAGTGTGAGATTGTGTGGACGTGAGGGTTAGGGCGGGGTAGGTGAGTTAGGGTTAGGGCGCGGGTGAGGTGACTGTGCGATAGTGACGGACCTTAGGGTTAGGGTTTGGGTTAAGGTAAGTGGATAGTTAGTGGTGTATGTATAGTTTAGTGTAGGGTTAGGTGTAAGAGTTTAGGTGTATGTGTATGGATTGCTGTTTGTTTGGTGTGCTTGTGTTGTGTGTATGTGTTTTGGAACAGCAAATTTTTTCCCTAGGAAAAAATTTGCTGTTCTGTATGTTCGATGTTTTAAATTTTCGATTAATAGGGTTCGATATTAGAACACTCGAAATTTTGAAAGTACGGTGTCCTAATATAGACCCTGAAATTAGCAGTGCTAATCTGCATTGCCTTTGTGGATGTTGTAGGTGTCTGAAAATACTGGTATCAACACCACATTGAATGATAGATGCAGCAGCCCCATCTGCATCAAAACTATTCCTCCATATACAGAGCACATATTCCTCATCCAGCATTAAAGGATGTATTGTGGAAGGCCCACCACCAGTCCTGCTACTGGTAATTGCAATCTGTCTTGCCTTTATCCTGACATGTCCTACCATGGGATTAGCTGTTTTCCTACACTGTGACAAGGTGCAGTTCCTTCTCCCTACAACTTTTATGTCAGCCCATACTTGACTCCTTGTCTTAGCTCTATATCTCTGTTTTTGTCTGCCTTTTCCATAAAAAACATTTTCAATACATTCTCTAATATGGGAGAGGGCTGCACACCCCCTAGTGTAATATCTAGTCTGGTAACGTTGGACTACAAAATGATCTGTTATGAAGTAAAAATAACATCTGTAACCCTAGCTAACTCTTGAATGTACAGGAACTACTCTAAGGCTAACTTCCTACTAGTAAGTGATAACTTGGTAAAACTATAAGCCCCCCCAAACCCTGGGAACACTGCTGCCTCTGTGGAACTGTTCACAGAACCCCTACAAAAGCATGTTAATAGATGCATAGAGACACTAAGAATAAGTACAGATTTAACTCAAAAAACGTCACCCGGGGGGAGTCCACCTCTACAAACAGACCAGTCACCTTCATAGTCCCTCAGGGACCTGTCCTGGAGCTACTCCTTTTTGGCATCTACTTCTTTGAAGTCAAAGGCAAACATTAAGGGCCTCTGGCTGACTAAATTTGGACATGGCTACAAATTAGGTGCAGATATAGAATCTCCCACCTACACTAATATCCACCAAAAGGTGCTAACACAAACAAATAACTGGTGTCAGTCATGTATTAAAACTAGTGATATGAAATGCATAATAGTACCCCTCAGGAAAACAGCCAGTCACCCTTGGTAACTATGATATGACAGCACACTTCTAAGAGTCGGCCAAGTCACCAGGGACATGGGGACTCATGTGGACAACCTTTGACCATCACATGTCTGTGAAGTGGTAGTGAAGAAATCATTTTATGTTATGCACCTTATAAACAAAGGTATGGAATTTGGTCCAAGGAGTCATTGTTCCACTGTATTTGGCATGCAACAGACTTATCATTGAGTACAATGCCCTCTTTAGTATGTATCTAACCAGGCAGATCCAACAACTGGAGCATCCACATAGGCTCCTTACTAAAAGAATCTTCTTCTTCTTTCGGCTGCTTCCATTAGGGGTCGCCACAGCGGATCAACTGTTTCCATTTCTTCCTGTCCTCTGCATCTTGCACTGTCACACCAACCACCTGCATGTCCTCTCTCACCACATCCATAGACCTTATCTTAGGCCTTCCTCTTTTCCTGTTACCTGGCAGCTTCATCCTTAGCATCTTTTTCCCAATATACTCTGCATCCCTCCTCAGCACATGTCCAAACCAACGTAATCTTGCCTCTCTGGCTTTGTCTCCAAACCTTCCAACCTGGGCTGACCCACTAATATACTTATTCCTAATCCTGTCCATCCTCGTCACACCCAGTGCAAATCTTAACATCTTCAGCTCTGCCACATCAAGCTCTGACTCCTGCCTTTTTGTCAATGCCACTGTCTCCAACCCATATAACATAGCTGGTCTCACTACCCTCTTGTAGACCTTCCCTTTCACTCTTACTGGTACTCGTCTGTCACAAATCACTCCTGACACTCTTCTCCACCCACTCCATCCTGCCTGTACTCTCTTCTTCACCTCTCTTCCACACTCAACATTACTCTGAACTGTTGATCCCAAGTATTTAAACTCATCCACCTTTGCCACCTCTACTCCCTGCATCCTCACCATTCCTCTATCCTCCCTGTCATTCACACACATATATTCTGTCTTAGTCCTGCTGACCTTCATTCCTCTTCTCTCTAGAGCATATCTCCACCTCTCCAGGGTCTCCTCCACGTATTCCCTACTCTCACTACAGATCACAATGTCATCTGCAAACATCATAGTCCACGGGAACTCCTTTCTGATCTCGTCTGTCAACCTGTCCATCACCATTGCAAATAAGAAAGGGCTCAGAGCTGATCCTCGATGTAATCCCACCTCCACCTTAAATGCATCCGTCACTCCCACCACAGACCTCACCGCTGTCACACTACCCTCGTACATATCCTGTAACACTCTTACATACTTCTCTGACACTCCTGACTTCCTCATACAATACCACAACTCCTCTCTAGGCACCCTGTCATATGCTTTCTCTATGTCCGCAAAGACACAATGCAACTCCTTCTGACCTTCTCTGTACTTCTCCATTAATACTCTCAGAGCAAACATTGCATCTGTAGTGCTCTTTCCTAGCATGAAACCATACTACTGATCACTAATCATCACCTCCCTTCTTAACCTAGCTTCCACTACTCTTTCCCATAACTTCATGCTGTGACTGATCAATTTACCCCCTCTGCAGTTAGTACAGCTCTGCACATCACCCTTATTCTTAAAAATCGGTAACAAAACTCAAAAAATACAGAACATAAATAACATGTTATATGTAGACTGCCTCAAAACCCTATTCCTGTATTCTGTTTCCTACAGCTGTTGAGGTAAGATCTATGCCTGACATACAAGGCATCTTCATACTCCACTCTGATAGACCTCTTACATATCTGCAAAACAAACAGCACCAAAGTTTCCCATTCTAAAGACTTAAACCTTGCCTGTGATATAAATAAACCTGGAGAGACAGGTATGTCCACATCTCACCCACACCCCCCGCAAAGGTACCCACCATGGAAAACTTCTCCAAAGCTGACTTTGAGCTCCTAAAAACAGAGGTGGCTAACTTCATGGCACCCATGTCAATGGAAAATAGATGCATGACTGTCAAATCATACACCAATGAACTGTACGAACACGTACATAAATGTATGGAACTACCCATACCCAATAGAACCAAGTCGCTCTCCTCAAAAAAAAGGAAGCCAATCTGGTGCTCCCCTGCCATTAATAAATTCTACAACAGAAGGAAGAAACTGTTGGAGACTGGAAAAACTCACTTATTGGCCTCAACAAAAAGTTGAGATCCCTCATCAAAACCTCTAAAGCCAGCTATGAAGGCAGAATTGTGGCAGACACGGAAAACAACCACAGAGGCTTCTATAGTTATATCAATAATCATTATGTCAATACCCAGGTTTGCTCTGAGTTACTGCACAATGGTACTTCCTATACTGAGCCAACAGATATTGTCAACATACTGGCCAACAGATTGGACATAGGCACCCTTTAAATGGTTCATCTCCTAGGCCCCTACTTGTAAATGTTTTATCTCTTAAGCCCCTGCTTACACTACCAGGAGTACCAGAACCTATCAGAGATTTGGGACATGTGGCTAGGCTTAAAAAGGCCCCAGTAGCCTAGTACACACCTATGAACATATTCTCTGTGCATCCATGAGGGGATGTTTCTCCTCAGGAGTGAAGTTGTTTCTGCTACGTCTTGCTGCCTGCTGCTGCATTATGTTGTAGCCTGAAAATACATGTTTGCAAATAATTACACCTTCCTAATCTGTATGAGTGCAATCAATTCTGAGCTGTACATTTTATGCAGCATTAATTATGATTTCTGGGTATGCCTTTCCTTTGCAGCACTGTCTGTGCTATAAGTTCATCTCTTGTAATTATGGTGAGATCATAAAACTTTGCTTGAAGGTGGGGGAACTGATTATTGATTAATTTTTCATGTATTCCATTCCTCAGTTATAGGAAGTTTGCTTGCAGTGTGGTCCTGAGCATTTCCATTGCTAGGTAACCAGAGATTGCAGTAACCAACTCTATGCATGTAAAAATAACAAGAGAACACTGAATATAGCACTTCACGTTTCTCAAATATTTGCAGGTAGAACTACAATGCAATTGCAATATTTCCTGCCTTACCAGTAAGTCAAAGGCTAATCCTGAATAGGTTACACTTACATGCACCACTAGCTGTCCCTTTGCCAGTAATTTTAAGCTATCTGTGTAGTTTAGTAACATTTTTACTTAATGCATGCCTTCCCCACAACCTTCTCATAAACTCAGAGCCCATAGGCTTTCAAAAGGAAGAACTGCAAAAGACTGGCAAAAGTTTGGTTATATTTTTGGACTTTTTACTCAAATGACGCATAGTCATGCTTAGCTCTATGAATCAGATTAAAGCACACATGTAAGTGTTTTCTTTCATCAGCATAGCTGAAATTGTATTTCTGTGACTGCACTCGTACCACTGCTGTGCAAGCCTCAGGTTAATGGTGCGATGATAGTACATGAGAAAACAGCTTCTGCATGCCCAAACTTTCTGCATCCAGTGGCGAGAAAGCAAGATGTCTCACCCTAGTGGGTATGATTCACATCCTAGTACTCCCAGGCTCATAAATATACATGCTGTTCTGAACCTAGACTCAGGGAAATGCAATTCATTAAAGCCCAGGGCCACACCTCTGTGAAAGAGACTGAGCTTCTCCTCTGTTTATTGAGGAGTTATGTAAGTTGTAAGTGGAACATGGAAAACACTTGATATTTGGTATGAGTTTGTGATCACCTCACATCATTGACAGAGATTCTCCCCTCTGCAGAACAGTGTTGTCACATGTACGATGACTAGCAGTAGTAGCAGAGGAGGAACTATCTGGATGGGTGGGTTTCTAAAGCTCAGTACAGGCAACCAGTGTTTTAACAGTAAGTACTCATTTTATTCCATAATAAAGTAATATCTATCTATCTATCTATCTATATATATATATATATATATATATATATATATATATATATATATATATATGTGTGTGTGTGTGTGTGTGTATCTATATCTACATCTATATATGTATATCTGTCTATATATATATATATATATATATATATATATATATATGTATATATAATTACCTAATGAAAAGGTGAATGCTTTTAAGAACAAAAAATCGACCTTTTAGACTGAATAGTACCCCTAACGAGAATAATTGGGATCATACCATAGATAATTTGAGGAGACCCATGCATGAGATAAAACATTCGGAAGCTGCCTCTGTCCATTGAGCGAACAGGGGGTGGGCTTGTGGTAAATTTTTTGTTTCCCACCAACAGATCCAAGTTACACTTGAAAATGGACGGGGATGAACTTTGTCTTATGTCGATGTGGAGTCTATTGCAGAAGAGTGGTATCCTCTGCGAGATATACCTGTCTCTCCAAACTGTTTTGTTGATACTGCAGAAGTGGTTTAGATCCCAAGACTAAGTATTTCTGACATGGTTTGACTTGCTGATGTGCACTAAATACATCAGTAATGGGTCAGAGGATGCCTTGCATGCCAGACACAGGTCACCTGTTAGCAGTCTGTAAAATACTGAGTATAGTGACAGGGCTTTGAGCCTGTCCATGCAAGACATACTGTTTGGACTTTGAATCCTTTTAATAAGTATCTCTGTGGGCATTCAGGTGTTGCCTGTATCTGGACAGATAAGTGGCAACGGGAGCATTATATTCAATGATTGTCTAATGAGGGCTGAGTAAAGGTGGACAATGACATCCCTAGATTTATACACAATGCCTTTATTTAAAAGTTGTGCAATATAGAATCACTTTCTTACAACAATGGACATTTGTTGGTCAAATGTTAGATCACTGTCCCCATAAGTTCCCAAATTCCAAACAACTGTGTAAGCTCTTAGGCTGCATATTGTCAATATATATATATATATATATATATATATATATATATATATATATATATAGATAGATATAGATAGATATATAGCTATAGATATATAGCTATAGATATATATATATATATATATATATATATATATATATCACACACACACACACACACACACACACACACACACATATATATCTATATATCTATATATATATATATATATATATATATATATATATATATATAGGGTCTAAATTAAATCAACGAACCCTTAAAAGAGTGAAACGCGTATTTATTGACCCTTTCATAGCAAAAGCTGACAATCCCGAAGACACGGAACAGTGATTTTTTTCCCAGGGAAAAAAAACTGCTGGACCGTTTTTGGGACTTTGCCATTTCCTCCACTGTGGTGCGATCTCGGAGATGGTATAATTAAATAGGGGGGTGGGTGGGAGAAGCCCCCCACTTTATTTTGTGTTGTGAACTTTTTTTTTTTTTTATGTGGAACAGCGATTTTTTTCCCTGCGAAAAAAAATTGCTGTTCCGTGTCTTCGAGGTTGTCAGCTTTCTTTCTTAAAGGGTCAATAAATCAGCATTCGTTATTTTAAGCATTAGCTGATTTAACATAGACTATATATATATATATATATATATATATATATATATATATATATATATATATATATATATGGGTCTACCTGACATGGTCGACAGTTCATATGATCGACAGTTTATTTGGTCAACAGTTCATTTGATCAACAAGCATTTTAGGTGGGGGGCTTCGCACCCCATACCCCCCAATGTGGGGGGCTGTGCCCCCACCCCCACCCCCCCTAACTATATATATCAACTCCAGAGTTGCACAACATTGGGGAAGGGGGCAAATCTGCTTGTCAACCAAATGAACTGTCGACCAAATGAGTGTCGATCATATGAACTGTCGACCATGTCAGGTAGACCCATATACATATATATATATATATATATATATATATATATACATATACATATATATATATATATATATATATATATATATATATATATATATATATATGTGTGTGTGTGTATATTCTAAATTATGAGACTTTTACATTGTTGATCACAAAAGATTGATAAAGTACTTTGAACTTTCAGAATATCTTACATACAGAAAACATTGAACCTACAAAAGATCACAAAAGGAAAACAATTTCCTTTTGTGATCTTTAAACCCAAACCCTTCAGCGTCATTCAGAGCCAAGTTTCTAAGAATTGTGGTAATGTTATGGAAATGTTTTTTAAGGTAATGTGTAGGTTTAGGATTAATGTCTGAGACAGAGTTAGAGTCAGCACACCACTAAGGTGGGCAGGGGGGCTTCTTATATCACTAAAACATACATCACAATTGAATTTTGTTGCTTGGCATTAATCCAGTCACATTACATAGTGGGTTGCTGAATGGATTTCTACAAATTTCACTGTGAGTTATCAGGTGGCACACTATAGCTTAGCAAGTAAAACTTTCCAATTGCATTCAACAGTTACTTAATGATATGGATGACACTATGTGGTTTTCAGCTATGGCTATGGAAACTGGAGCTGCCATGAATAATTCTGTTTCCTTTTTGCAGAGTATGCACGTTCAAGCCAACAGTCTGATAACTGTCTAACAGGTGTTCAAGGATTTTACTAAACATTCCAAAATGTTTAAAGGCATTAAATACTTGTATCAACAAAGGTATAACTATTAGGGGTTCTGCTTGCTTATTTGAGTCTAGTGGTCAAAACTGACAATAACATTTTTATTAGTGAAAGGGAAGGAATTTAAATGGTTGTTTCCTGACGTTGTGTAGAAGCTTTAATTGGCTTCTTTGAGACTGACGCAGGCATTGAATTCACAGGGTTTTGGAAGTAGCTGCATTACTTGATATTTTCAAGGGATACAATAAACTTTGAACATTTGCACAATGAGTATATGAGACATATTCGAGACACACAATAAGAGACATGAGTTCAGGAAAACTAAAAAGTTCAAATGAGACCTTAATGATTACCAAACTAATGTTGTGTTTGCTCGACAATAACAAAAATGGAGCATTAGGTCTATTAAGCAACATCAGTCTAGTTCTTTTTACCCCATCACAGTTGAGGTTCCAAAAGAAAGAAAGAAAGAGGGTATTAACAGGAAATCTATCTTAAAAAACTGATTCTTCCACTGAATTTTCTTCTTCTACTTCTACTGATGTTAATTTAATAGATTGAACCCCTTTTTTTACAAGTTTTACAAGATTTACTGATTAAGCATGATATATTTTTATGCAGCTTGGATGTATAAACTTAATACACCAGTATTCTGCACAGGAAGAGTATTGAAGCTGTTAAATATTTTTCAGACCTTTCATCTTTATATTCAAATGAATTTAGTGATTTTTTTTCTTACGCTATTGGAGCTGATATTACATTTATATCTCTTCTCCTTTAACGGGAGCTATATTCACCAACCAAATACTACTGATATGGATTCAACCTTCGTTCCAACATATACTCTCTTATTTATGAGTTACGTTGAGTCCATAAGAATTAATAAAACTTAGACAAATCTTTATTTGCCTTACATGGATATGTGAAGATGGTATCTTGGTGATTACTAGTTACTGTGGAAATGGTTAACTCGGTAATTAAATTATTAAATAGAACTGTTAGTACCACCTATATAAAGCCCTTTACTCATAATTCTCTTTTGTCAGCTTCTAACTCTCATTCCAGTGATTTCATGAATAATACTCCCTGTTCACAGTTTCTAAGGATGCAGAGAATTTGTAGAACTATTGAAAGATCTGAATAGAAAATGCTAGATTAACTCAGTGGCTGTCAATGCAGAAATATTTGAGGGACTCTATCTTGCTATGAAAGAACAGAGGATTAATCTAGAAGTGAACTCATATGGTTCTCAAGCAGCCACAATGAAAAAAAAAACACTGAACTATGTTGTATATTAATCTCATGCTCCAATACCTTTAAGATTAGATTAAGGATTTAAAGTCATTGTCATCTCTTTTTCAAGTATATTACCGCATAATTTAATGATTCATAGGGAAGTGCAAGGCTAGTTGCCCTTGTGAGCCATTTTAAGCCTGACCGGCTTCCTTTTCAAAAGTGAGGATCAAACCATATATCTTCTGTCTGTAAGGAAGGCACCTTAATAACCATTATGCAAACTCCCAACCCCTTACTTACAGCAAAGGGGAAAAAACCTAGGTCGATATTTATCCTCATTCAAACAAACAAAGGGCACAAAGTGGCAACTGCACTTTTTGTTCATATATTTACTAAACAAAGCATTTTACATTTGTCAATACAGTAAAATGTTAGAAATATATCATCTCTTCACCTGTAGTACCTAATGGCTGTATGTTCATGGGGCTGCTGCTATGTAGGACAGATCAAATGTATATGGAATCAAAGGATTTCCTTACATGTGAGTGACATCAGACATCATAGGGAAAGGAACACTATATAAACAAACTCTTAAGTAGAACACAGCAACTTTTATTTTTTATTGGTATAGACAAATTAGATACTAACAATATTAATCCATCAATCTGACAAAAAAATACTTGACGAGAAGGAATGCACTTGGATTCTACATTTAGGTGCTCTATGCAGCCCTCATTTAAATGATATTATTTAGGGTTAGCTTTTTTTTCATTTTCTACTATTTATTTTTATTTTCCATTATGTTATTAGGCAGTATATGCCATTATTGTAATATATGTAAAAAATCTATCCATCCTCAACCCCTTTTTCCCATTTTAACACATGGGGTCAGGGTGTCACTTCAGCCAAGGTGGCTAGCCCTGCCGTGGTTACTTCATTCATACCACTCACTCAAACACTCTCACCTATGGCCAAGTTAGAGTGTCCAATCCAACTACTGCATGTCTTTGGAATGTGGGAGGAAACCAGATTGCCTGGAGGAAGCCCATGTGACTGCAGGGAGAACATGCCAACTCCACACAGAAGGCACCCCATTTGAGAATTGAACCATAAAATATTTTGTTGTGAGGCAACAATGCTAACCATTTCACCACTGTGGCCACCACCAATAAATATAAAAATGATCTATCTATATAGCTATATTTATATCTGTTATATAACAACCAAATCTTCCAACAGATTAAAGGTGTAGCCATGGGCTCTTGAATGGCTCCCTCATATGCGAACCTGGTTTTAGCAGCCTGGGAAGCTAATTCTCTAGTCCACCTCCCTGGTTTTGAACACACTAAGCTCTACAAGAGGTACATAGACAATGCCTTTTTTGTCTGGGGGAGTAGTAAACAACAACTGCTTACATTCATTGATTCTATTTCCACCTCCATTCCATTTTTTAAATTTAAAATAGCCGAGTTTGGCAATAGTGTTGATTTTTTGGACACGAATATCATCTTACACACTGACAGTCTTTCTTGGGAATCCAGTTTACATAGAAAAGACACTTTCTGCAATAATTATCTTGATTATAACAGTTTGCATCCTATGTTCATGAAGAGAAACCTAGCAAGATGGCAGTTCATTCATATTTCCAGAATTGTTAGTGATTATGAAAGATTTATTAATGAGTGTCAAGTGCTTAAAAACTTTTTGATTCACAGGAATTATCCTCCAAGATTGTTGGACTCTATTATTGTAGAGATTTCTTCTGTCAGACACACTAAATTTCCATCCATTATTAAGCACGGCTTTTTGTTCAAAAAACAACATGCACAATCTAGGTCTACTTTTACTGCTGTTAATGGCATTCTCTTGTCTTCCACTCTTAATACTAATGCCTCTGCCTCTCATACACAGATGCATAACCATGCTACTGACTCATTTCATCCAATCTCACTGGTTACCAGTTCAGATAATAGCTCATTTGGTGAACCACGCAATCACAATTTAGACTTGCCTCACTCTACTTCCACCCATCATAACTTGACTCAGAACCGAACCCATTTTTCAACCATTCAACCTGAGAATCAGGACCTAGCCCACTTCTCCACCAATCATGGTTCTCTACAGAGACAAGCCCCTCATTTTTTTGACTCTGGGCTTCCTGATACCTTGCATTCACAGAAGTTGCTAATGGTTTACACGGACACATTTTCAGACAAGAAAGCAGACAGAAGCATCAGGTTCCCTATCCCTATTAGCAGGGATCTTGCTAGCATCAAATCCATAGTACATAGAAATTGGGATATCATCACCAATAGCTTTGAGATTTCCAATAAATTGGGTACTATCCCACTGTTTGCACATAAGCGATCCAAACCTTTAAGAAATTCCTTTGAGAATAGAGACCCACCATTTTTTTTAACACAATAAGATATTCACAATGATTTTCCGGGCATGTTTTACTATGGTACTTGTGTTGCTTGTGAATATATTCTAATAGGAAATACTTTTACATTCCCTCATAATAACGTCAATATTTCTTTTAAAGGTCATTTTGATTGTAAAACCACAAATGTAGTCTATGCAGCCATTTTTGCATCTTGCCCTTCATTCTATGTGGGTAAAACTACTCGCAAACTGTCAGCTCGTATTAAAGAACATGCTGCAGCTGTCAGGAATATGGATATGAAAAATGCACTTATGAAGCATTCCCTTTTTTGCCCTTCTTTTCACAAATTCAGATTTATAGTGTTGGATTATGTTGAAATGTTTTTGGGTGATGCTAATGCATTATTAGAAGTTAAAGAACTCTGCTGGCAACTCAGATTAAATGCTGAATCACCCCCAGGTCTTAATGAAATGCTTAATATAAAATGTGCATTAAAATGGATTTGCTAATTCTGTACTGTCTTGACAGTTGTCTGCTTACACTGTTGTTTTAATGTTCCTCATTTCCCTTAGAGTCATGTTACAAATATTATAATGATTATATACTACTTGCATTCCTCAGGTTGGTTTCCATAACAACCAAATAACCAATTGAATTTATTGGATCTTTTAAAGTAGTATTAATAATATTGATTATCTTGTCTTTTCTTATTGGCCAGCTAGTTGCTTGCATACACTTATTTAACTACTGCTCCGATGTTCATTGTTTTGTCTTATGAAGTTCTTCACAATAAAAAGAATGAAAGCTTTACGTCTGCTCCTGAAATTTGGTACTTCATGTTTTTTATTTTTTATTCTTCTATATTTTGAAGTGTTTAAGTCGGATGTATATATATATATATATATATATATATATATATATATATATATAGAGAGAGAGAGAGAGAGAGAGAGTATTTTCATATATGAAATGAAATAATATAGTAGGACCTATTTAAAACTGTTGCTGAAAAAAAGATAATCTTGATAATGTGGGAGGATCGTGAAGCACAGCCACTGTTTCTCCAAGTTGAGAGAAGCCAGTGGAGGTGGTTTGGTCATCTTATGAAGATGCTCCTGGTTTCCTCCACAGAAATTGTACCAGGTGCAGTTAAATGGGATGAACTGGACTGTGGCATACCAGTGTTCTTATGAGGAACTATATTGCTCATTTGTGCCTGAGAACACTGGGGAATCTCACAAGTGAGATAGAGACTGCTGCTTGGGATATAGAAGTGTACTATATACCCTGTTCAACTTACTGTGACTTTTACCAGGGCAAGTAGTTCAAAAAATGGGTGTAAAGATGGATGGATAGATAGTTAAATGGATGGTAAGTGGAAGGTCATGTTACTTCAAAAAATACTCCTTTTTATGTAGTGAATTAATTAGACAGGGGATAGGTTATTGTCTTCCTCCTTGAACTTTAGTAGGTATAGAGGGTGTCCATTTTAGTGTCAAGCTCACTTGGCTTTCATCCACAGGACAACCTTATGAAAGACAAAGAACTGCCCTGTTAGACAGCCAGTACCAAAACATTAATTAGCTGGAATTAAAACAGTTATCTGCAACATATATCATGACGGTCCCCTTCTAAATAGTTTCACTCTGTCTCTTCTTAAACATTTTTAGTCCTTTAGGAAGGTGATATTGTTATAGGGAGATACTTTAGGATACCAGTACGACACATCAGCCTATACTTTCAGCCCTTGCTAAATCAGCTTTTCTTCTTTTTCGGAAACAGAACTGGTTAACAGGAGGGTCTTTTCACATACCAATCTCTTATTTTATAAGTATTACACATGTACATTATGCTTCTGTAGTAGAATGAAGAGAGTTTATTAGTCTTATTGATTAACTCAGAATATCTCATTTCTTGTCTCTTCCTTGTAATCTTGTAGGATCATTCATACATATGAAAATACATCCTCCCTATAAAAACATTTCCAAGGTGGTGATGGTGGTGGTGGTGTATGGCCACTCTGCTAAAGCAGAACAACTAAGACACAGAACTGAAGGACATATGGTAGGAGATATGTGAAGTAAATATACATAATGACCCCCTACATCCTTGTATTTGTAGTAATTTGAAAGGCATTTAAAGCAGCCATTTACAGTTAAAGTTTCTTCAGCAATGGGATGCATGACAAAGCAAAAATACATTGGGTATAAAACAATGCAGGAAATGTGCTCCATCACTGGAAGGCAAATGCAATGTTTCTTATATAAAAAGATATGCATCAGTTTGAGAAATTTAAGTAGAATTATCAGAGCCTTTCTCTGGAAGTAGTTAGAAACTTTGCTCACTGCCTATAACTTAGTAACGTATGTTATTGAAATTGTACATCCAGTCATTATGGGGTGACTTCTTAAAAAACACTCAAGTGTTTTGTTTTGTAAAATATATTGGCTCCCTACATAATATCAGAAGAAAAGAGATTAATTTCTCTCTTGAAAGAAAATAACTAGATTCTTCTAGCACCCATGTCAAAATTTTAAACACAAGACATAATTAAAACCTTGAAGTCAAAGAAAACACTAAAACCCAGGTGGTCTACATTCTGAAAGATACAAATTAATTAATTTAAGTATGATTGGTGATCTTTTTCAGTCTGCATGGATAAAATGACAAAATGAGAAAAACATTACTCCTGGAAGCAGGCAGCTAAGTCACTAAGATGAACCTAAAATATGCTGTTCTTCCTAATAGATAATTTCACCTACTAATCCATCTATCCATACATCCATCCACCCACGCATCCATCAATAACTATGTTTTTTCCTGTTTTTGCACATGAAGTTGTGGTATCACATCAACAGTGACTATCACATGCAGTCAAAGTTAACAGTGACAGGTGACTAAGAATCTCACTTCTTAAAGTTTGTTACAAAATCTTCATGGTGATTTTGGTATATAAGGTTGAACCTATATTATTATCAAAGAAGCACTAGATTGTTGTGGTTTGTTTGAAAATGTCAGGCTCGTTTTGCTTGTTTGTATGATCAGCCAGGTGAGGTGTAAAAAAACAATATAAACAATTTTAACCAAAAGTGCAATTTAGTATAAAAAATGAAAGTAAACCACCATGGTAGTCCTCACATTAACAAGTTATGTAATAAAAGGAAGAAATTCCTAAACCGACATAAAAGAACAAATGACCCCCAAATTAAGGAGAACATCAAACAGCTAGATAAGAAACTAAATAAAAGGCACAAGAAGAATGAAAGTATCCCATAAACTCAGACTATCTACAGAAGCCAGAGGTAACTACAAATCCTTCTTTACTTACATTAGAAGTAGAAATAACACTCAACATTGCTCTGTAATAATTATTCCAAACCAGTCAGTATTGCCAACATACTGGCAAATAATTTTAGTGCCATCTTCACCCCAGAAACATTTATTCCAAACCTACATGTCATTGATGAAATCAAGCCACAAACCATCATGAAAGAGTAAGTGCAGAAGGTACTCTACAAAATGAAGACTGCCTCCCCATTCAGTTCTGACAATATACCTAGTTGCCTTATTAATAGTAATAAGCAAGCACTGGTAGACCTACTCTTCAAACTGTGCCCGGCAACTGGCTTTGAACCATGGGAGTGTTGCACAGCTGTTGTGATGCCACCCCACAGGGTTGGCCCCACCACAGATCCTGGGAATTACAGACCAATCAGCCTAACACGTGTTATATGTAAGGCCATGGAATGTGTCATAAATGACTTAATTAACTGTGATATCAAAAATCGTATCAGTCTTGACCCCAACAGTCTGACTTTGTCCAAGGTAGATCCTGTCTAATGAATTTTGTGAACTTCTTTGATAAGGTTACTTAGGCGGTATACTGTGAACAAGTTGTACAAACAGTGTACAATGACCTTGCCAAGGCATTCAATACTATTTAACATGCTAACATGTTAAATATACTGAAGGAACTCCAAACTGACTTGTATGAGATTAAGTTGATAGCCAACAGGCTTAGAGACACGACTCGCACAATAAGACTTGGGCGTGCATCCTCTGACAATATGAAGGTGACCAGTGGAGTTTCACATGGATCTCTGCTGGGACCTCTGCTGTTCAGAATCTATTTCTCAGATCTCCACTTATAAAATTATTATATTTGATTAACAAAGTTGGCGGATGATTGCAAGCAGAAAGTCATTGTCAAGTCCTCTTCTGATATGCAGGCACTCCACCAGGAGCTTACACTTGTTAATAGCTGGTGTACTAAAAATGGACTCAAGCTCAGTACCAAACAGTGCAACATTGTAGTGTTTGGTAAGCACCCCCTAGCTCCAGCTTATAGACCATCTTATTACAATAGTGATTAGGAAATCCTTTTATCTTGAACAGCTCATAGCTAAAGGTATTTCTTTCACATCAAAAAAGTCCTCACCTGCTTGTACTCTGCATTGATTAGTGCAACACCCCCTTTGGGATGTACATTACTTAGTGTATCTAGCAATTGGAAAGATCCCAGAAGCTTGTAACGAAAAAGATCAGAGGCCTAAAAGATCTTAAGTACAAAGATAGACTGGAGGTTTTATCCTTACACTCAGTTTCATAGAGATTCCTTAATGGTAATGAGTCTTGCTTATGGGGCTATAAGGGATCGAGTAAACCAAGAGTACATATACTTCAATAAATCAAACAATCCAGTAACACTAGGACCAGAGATCTAAATCCATCCATCCACAACTCCTTTTGTCATTTTTATGCATGGAGTAGGGGTGTCACTTTAACAGTGACAATCATCTAGAGCAAAGGGTCACACTGCTGGGTGTCTAGCACTCCACAAAATAAATAAAACAAAGAGGAGGGATAGATTTGCCATGCAGCTCCTACTTCTTCTCCAGAATAAACTTCGTCTCCAAGTTAAACTGTGTGACACACTATCTGCATTTAAAAAGGAGATGGACGCAAAGCGTAAATGCCCTTGTAACTCCTATGATCCTATGATCCTATAATACAAGAAACACTTTACTACTACATTCTTAAGAAAGAAAAGGGAGTACACTGCAGATGCAGAGAAGGACTTTGACAGTCTTGCTTTGGACTATATATCCTTTCAGTTCCCAAGTGATTTACTTTTCCTGACAGCATAGACCATGTTCTGGTTGATATCTTCAAAGGACTGGAAATGGAGATCAACATTTACCCTCATCATTTACTCAGACCACAGCTGGATGGAGGAACAAGGCAGGATTGTCCCATTTCATCATACTATTTGCCTTGGTGAATGAGACTTTATTTCAGGCAATTAGAGAAACTAATAATATTAAACAGTTGCTAGTGAACAAAAGTGGCAGTCAGCATGCATTTACTGGTCCATATTTGGCCAGAGCAATCTCCATGGTAGCTTCTATGGCACATTGCCTGACTTACCAAAATAAAGGTCATAAGCTTACTGTATAGTGATGGGTCTCTAGGACCATAATCAAATGGTTTTGTCTTTTTTTCTAAAGGAAAATATATCATTCAATAACTTTAAGAGGAATATATGTTACCCAACCAAGATTTCTGCAAGTAATTACAAATTAGGCATAACGTGCCTGTGAAAAAATGAGTGTCTGAGAAATGTTATAAGTTGGTAGTGTGACATCTCAACTTCCAATCAGATATGCAAAACTCATAATTGTAAGTCTAGTAATTACAAAAATGAAGTGTAAATGAAGTGCCACTAGTAGATAATTACAGTGAATTTCTAAAAGTCACTCTAAAGCTATTAAAGTATTTTGTAGAGCCTTCACACTCCTTCACCCCCAGACAGCTGCTGGTAAGGTATAGTAACTCTGAGGTCAATATATCTCAGAGTAACCGGACTACAACAAGCTATAGAAGCCTTGGACTTAGTGCATACTCTACAGAATCAGTGTTTGATTTTCTACAGAAACCTGTTATTAGTTCCTCAGCTGGATTTAACAGTTAAATAAGGCCCTGTCTGAAGCTTTAAAAATAAATAAAATTAAAAAAATAAAATAAAATTGAGTATTTCAGTGTCCACAGACACTGAAATAGATAGGGGAGCAAGAAACAATGCAGGGTGTGTGTGACAGGTTCTGTCACACACCCCCAGCATTATAAAAGTGCCATATGGCCATAGCCGTCAACCGTACAGGTTTCTGTAGAATGCACAGATGCCTGCCTCACATACTTCTCACCCTCCCAGAGCAATAAAGCAGTGCAAAGCCATAAATAATGGCGGGACAAAGCCACAAAAATAGGGACACATTTTTAATATTGCACTGACAATACCTGTGCACATCTGTCAACTAATACTTTGTTGGAGCAGCTTGTGATTTAATTACAGCATTCAGACTGCTTGGGTACACACCTGTCATCAAGTAAAGAGACTCTGAGTTACACCGAATAATGGTCTGCTTTCCTAGTAGGATTTTCCTGGCATTTACTCAGTTGCCTGCTACAGCAAAAGCCATGGTTCACAGAGAGCTTACAAAGCATCAAAGGGACCTCAGTGTTGAAAGGTATCAGTCAGGAGTAGGGTAAAAAAGCATTACCACAGCATTGTATATACCATGGAACACAATGAAGACAGTCATTGAAAGGTGGAGTAGATATGGGACAACAGTGACGTTGCAAAGAACTGGACATCCCTCAAAACTGATGAAAAGACATGACAAAAACTGGTCAGGGAGGCTGCCAGGAAACATACAGCAACACTGAAGGAGTTGCAGGAATCTCTGGCAATTACTGGTTGGTGTGTGTGTGTGCATGCACCAGATGCATGTTTCGGCACATCATGAAGGTACAGGCTTATACTGAACACAACACCAGACAAATACTCAGGGTCTTAGATGCATATCTTTCTGGTGTCCGTATTAACCTGCATGACCTTGTTGAGGCCACACATGAGAATACTGAGGTCATGAATAGATGGTGGGGTGAGACCGTGGCACTCCTTGACCATGCAGTGTCTATGCTGGAGTGTGTGGTGGGAGATAGGTGGCAGCCATGTGGATGTAGGTCAGCACCATGATCAGCTGACGGTCTACAGGGCCGTGCACCTTCACACTCCCATAATGGCAGTACCACCGGCACTACTGAAGGGCGGGTGCTGTCCACACCACAAAGCAGCAGGCCATGGGCATGTAGTTTTGGCTAGTCCTGTCAAGGACACAGATCCAGCAGACACCAGTCACCATTGGGGAGTAGTACTGCATCTAGCCTTGGGCCTGGTGGTGCCAGTGAGACCCCAGGCAGGACCAGTTCATGTGTCCATGGCCGGAGATGATGAACTGTACACCCTGCCATGTACGGTCCACAGCTTAGGTTCATAGGTTCGTAGGTTGGTACTAGGCTATCGGCCCTAGGGACTATACAAGCCTAGCCATAACATTTCCCTGGATATTTCTTCCCACAATATTTACTTCCCTGGACCCCTGTCTAGCAGGGTGAATGACGTGATCCACAGGGTGAATTTCCTATCTCCCATCCAATCATCAAGGTTCCTTTTGAAGAGGGCCAAGGAGGCGCTCTGCTTGACATGTATGGGCAGTCTATTTCATAGTCTGGGGAGTCTCTGGGTCAGGAACCTATCCCTCGAGCATGTTTTGTTCATTGCTGTCCAACATACCCCTGTGTAGGGCAGCCACATGGAGTGACTGTGTGCGTAAAAACACACATACATCATCATCACAGCCAGGTTACCTACAGACACACACACACCACCTCTGCATGGCCCATTCATAGAACACCCATCCAAACACACACACATGATCTCAACTGTATGGCCCAGCCTAGGCCTCTGGCAAACCCACACAACAACCTGTGGATATGATGATACCTGTGCCACATCCCTGTCATCCATACCACTGATGCAGAGACATGCTAATATGGTTCTGATGCACAGGGTGAATTAAGTACAGTTTAGCTATGTAATGCTGTGTAAGGTGCTGTCAGCTAGCATTTGTAATGGGTACACTTCAGAGTGTGTGTGTTTCTTTTCAGCCATGATGCATAATTGGTGTTAGTAACACTAACTGAATGTTAGTTCTAGGTGTCTGTGTGTCAGCAGGATGTGGCCCTGCAGACATTGACAACGATGGGTATAGCAGAGAGGTAACATGTCAACAGTGTCATAGCCAAGGTACAGCTGTATATGTACACATTTACCAGGTCTGTGTAACAGTTATTGCATGTGCCACAGAGCTTATAGGGCTGAGGGGTGTATACAGGTAAGTCTATGGTGGTTGACATCAGCAGCTTTTGTAAAGTGGACAATGGTAAGTGTAGTCAGTGGAACACACCTCAGATTGGTAAAACCCACATCCCCAGAGGATATTGTGTTGGCCAAACACACAGAGAATACTGTTCCCACACACACAGTCACACACACACACACATACACACACACACACACACACACAAGCGCGTGCGCACACACACACACACATACACACACACACACACGCACGCACGCACACACACACACACACACACACACACACACACACACACACACACACACATAGGATCACAGTTGCCAGTGTTGGGTTTGGAACCCCTACCCATCTAGTCAGTGGTGGTACAGTGTTATGCAGTTATTGCAAGTGGCACAGAACTAATAGTGTGATGAGTGTTCCAGGGTACCTGTAAAGTGAATAACATCACATGCCCTTGTGAGGTATGGCAATGAGGAGTGTGCTGGGTGGGGAAAGGCTCATAATACTGTCACCTATGAATCTACACACTGACAAACACTGTCACACATTTGCCAGTACTGACATTAGCAGCCCTGCCTATCATGTTATTCATTCCACATTGTTACATAGCTCTTGCATGCAGCACAGGGCTTATAGGGCTAAAGAGTGTCTACAGATACCTCTATGGTAGATGTAAATAGCAGGCTTCATAAAGTGGACCTTGGGACATGTACTGGGAGTACCATGGCTTAAAATTGTAAACCACAGCCACCCAATGGATATAGTTCTCACTCAAACACACACACATGTACACACACACACACACACACACACACACACACACACACACACACACACACACACACACACATTTGCCAGGACTGAGATTAGAACCCCTACCTATCTAGTTATTGCTACTACACTGTTATGCATTTATCGCACCCACCACAAAGCTTACAGGGTGAAGAGCGTCCCAAGGTAATTCTAATGTGAACAACATTACCATGCTTTGTAAAGTATAGCAATGGGAGATGTACTGGGTGAGAATGGACTTAAAATAATTTAACCTACAGTTATACACACTTACAAACACAAATATACTCATACACGCATTTGCCAGGACTGAGATTAGCAGCCCTGCCTATCTTGTTAGTCAGTCCATACTGTTACATAGTTCCTGCATGCAGAACGGAGCTTATTGGGCTGAAGAATGTCAACAGATACCTCTACAGTTGATGAAGATAGTGGGCCTTGTAAAG